>NC_089265.1:53275988-53575988 GCF_963930625.1 Muntiacus reevesi | reverse complement strand
GATCATTTTTTTGAAACTCTTAGATGACTTTGTTTTTTTCTCCCTCAGTCTATAATAATTTGGGGGCTTCTCAGGTGGCACAGTTGGGAAAGAGTCTGCTTGCCAATGAAGGAGACATTAGAGACTCATGTTCAATTCCTGGGACAGGAAGATTCCCCTGGAAGAGGGCCTGGCAACCCACTCCAGTATTCTTGCCTGGGAAATCTCATGGACTCAGGAGCCTGGCAGGCTACAGTCCATAGGGTTGCAAAGATTCGGACACAGCTGAAGCAACTTAGCACCAAGCATGCACCCTGTAATAATTTAAACTACTCTCTTTTTAAAAACAAATATGACAATAATCACTACCACCCTTGTTTTACTCTTTCACGATATCACATCTTATCATGAAAGACTTCTTGAAGGAATAATTTAGTGTCTCAATTCTCAGGGGTGCCTAAAACAACTTAGTCTGGCTTCTGCATCATTTAGGTCGCTCTTAGGCAGGTGATTGACACCTGGTCTGATGCTTGGGGACACTTTTGAGAACTAGTTTTACTTGACTTCCAAATGTGTATCTCTGTACAGACAAGCCTCTCCCCTCGGCCCCAGATTGGCCTGAGAGCTTATTACACTCCTCATCATGAGAGAGGCGCTGTGGAAAAGGGGATCGACAGCCTAGAACAGACTCTGGGCATCCCCACCTTGCATGTGTGCTCACTCGATCAGTCATGCCTGACTCTTGGTGACCTCATGCACTGCAGCCCACAGGCTCCTCTGTCCATGGGATTTCCCAGGCAAGAATACTGGAGTGGGTCATCACTTCCTTCCCCATCTTACTGACGGTAAATTCAGGAGTGGTAGACAACACTGAAACGGAAAAGGCAGTGGCACCCCACTCCAGTACTCTAGCCTGGAAAATCCCGTGGATGGGGGAGCCTGGTGGGCTGCAGTCCATGGGGTCGCGAAGAGTCGGACACGACTGAGCGACCTCACTTTCACTTTCATGCATTGGAGAAGGAAATGGCAACCCACTCCAGTATTCTTGCCTGGAGAATCCCAGGGACAGGGGAGCCTGGTGGGCTGCCATCTATGGAGTCGCACAGGGCCCGACATGACTGAAGGGACTTAGCAGCAGCCTCAGCAGCAGACAGCACTGAAAAGCTTCTCTAGGCTGCCTCAGGGTCTTAAGTTCCCATCATTAGTCATTAATTTGGGTTCTGGCAAGGAGAGATGCCCTCTGAAGGAAATCAATTTATAGCATTATCAGCTATTATTAGCTCTTAAAAGGGCTAAGTTATGGCCCCAGGATAATGGGACATAAAAAAGATGTGTTTTGAATACTTAAGGATAAGGAGGTATTAGGGTGACTGGAGCATGTTTCTGGTTACGGGGTGTCAAGATGAAGTAAGGATACTAGGAAGCAGGATGACAGAAGTAAATTATTTCATATATTTCACCCTTCCCTTGGAGCTCAGTTGGTAAACGATCTACCTGCAATGCCACAGACACAGGTTTCATTCCTGGGTCAGGAAGAAGATCCCCTGGAGAAGGAAGTGGCAGCCCATTCCAGTACTCTTTCCTGGTAAATCCCACGGACAGAAGAGCGTGGCAGGCTACAGTCCATGAGGTTGCAAGAGTCGGACACAACTGGGTGGCTAAACCACCACCACCCACTGCTATCTAAGAGCAGCCAGATAGAGACTACCACATAACTATCACTGCTCATTGAATTCTTTCTACATAAATAGGCACCCTGTGTGTGTGCGTTAGTTACTCAGTCGTGTCCGAGTCTTTGCAACCCCGTGGGCTATAGCTCGCTAGACTCCACTGTCCATGGAATTCTCCAGGCAAGAATACTGGAGTGGGTTGTCATTCTCTTCTCCAGGGGATCTTCCCAACCCAGGGATTGAAACTGGGTCTTCCCCATTGGAGGCAGATTATTTACTATCTGAGCCAATTAAGCCCAATTAAGCACACTTTACCAGGTGTGTTAAATGTCAACCTGATTTAATCCTCACAACAACTCTGTAAAGTAAATAAAATTAACCCTCTTTCAGAGGAAACAGAAATCATAGGAGATTATGCAATTGGCAGCAGTTCATTGAATAAGCAAATGACAAAACTTTCATTCATTTGTTTATTTGTTCATTCAGCAAATTTGAGTAACATTCCATGGCAGGCACTGTGCTAGCTTTGGGATATAACAGCGAGGGAAACATACTTTCAAGGGGCTTCTATTCTAGTGGGTAAGATAGTGAGTTTTTACAGCACTTGCAAACGACTGATCATTCATTGCATCAGACAAGTTTTAAACCAGTTCAGTTGATCAAAAACAGCTTGGTTCAATAAGTATATTTTAGAAAGCCAAACTTTGCTTCTGAAAAATCAGCCAGTCCTAAACATACTTACTCTATTAAACCCAGTCTGAGTGACAAGTAAACACCACTCTAACCTGAATACTGATATTTTAATAGATGATATCAACTCCTTTAGACATCTGAAAATCAGTCAGTCCTCAAACTTGGTACTTCTCAAAAATTCTAAGATCAGTAGTATGATTTGTTGAGGGTGATTGGGCCTGGGCTGTGTAACTATCCAGTTTTCAAGAAAGGAATAATTGCTTTGCTAAACAAGAAGGCAGCTGTATAGACATTGAACTTAAATACTGGTTTAAAGTTGCATTATGAGCTTTAATGAGAGATTTAGTCTAAGCATCAGAAATACAGAAAATAAGTATTTATTGCAGAATTCAGGATTTTAAAAAACACTTCTAACTATCAAATTTGGAACAGTAGATTTCTACCAATTATTTAGTTCATTTCTAACTTCTCAGTTGGGGGGAGCAGTTAAAACAAGCAAGAAGGGAAAGACCAGGAGAGGATCTGAGTAATCAAACTGTGAATAACGGAAAAATTGACTTTGAAAGAGTTAGGAAAAAAAAAAAGAAAATACAAAACAAAGGCCATTATAGAAGACTTTTCCTTGAGTGATGCTGTCAAAAACGATAAATTAAAAATAAAATCAAGAAAAATAAATAGGTGAGTTTAAAATAGACTTCAAGAAATTTTCAAAAGCGATTGTAGGGTATCTTGTATAGCTAAAATAAAATAAGTTGTCCTCTCATTTCTTCAATGGGCTAAGACTGAAATAATAAAGAAAAATACATTGGAATTGAAAATTACCAATTTAAAAAATCTCTAAGTGTGGCAGACACTTATGAAGAATGACAATAAAGCAAACAATCTGGAAATAAATAAACTTTGAGCTCTTTAGATAAAACCACAGCCTCTGAGATAAAATTAAGAACAAAAGTTTCTGGGGAGGGAGGCAGGAGGAGGGATCGGGATGGGGAATACATGTAAATTCGTGGCTGATTCATGTTAATGTATGGCAAAAACCACTACAATATTGTAAAGTAATTAGCCTCCAAGTAATAAAAATAAATGAAAAAAAAGAAAAAAGTTTTTTTATTATCTAAGAATTAATAACTCATAAATAAGTACACTTATAAGATATTGAAAGGAAAAGAGTCATTGGAAGAGCCAATGTACCCGATTAGTTAAACAAAAGGTCAGCTCTCCAAAATATGTCCAGTAACACTACTTCAGAGGAAACATTAGTACCCAACCATTTCCTCTCCTTCTGAATTCACAAGGAGCATGACCCAGAAATATAACTGAGCAACACTAGTTTCTTGTTGATTTGGTTGTATTCTGTTATTATTCCTACTATCATAGACCATCAGTCCCCTTAGAGTATTGGAACCAGTCAAGTAATGTGAATTTATAACAATTCCAAGCCTTTCCCATGTCTCTACTACCTTGGGATCATTATCAGAACACTTTTTTCCTTCTCTGTGATTCACTCCTTATACATGTACTAGAGATTTACTCTGCAAATGGGACTGCCAGATACAATGTACTGCATAAATATCTTTGTAAAAGTTCCAGACAGTTCCTCCTCACACAATCAAATGATAGCTGATCTGGATCTATGGATAATACACCTACTATATATGATTTAAAAAATAGCTGGAGAATTAGCTGTGGTTCTAGAATTACTATGGGAAAAAGACTCTGTGGATAGAGGCCACATATTTCTAGCATAACTCAGATGAGTTCAGAGGGATTCTTCTAAACTTTTGCCTAAAATGCTTCAATATTCCCTTAAGACTTAAGCCAAGGAAGGATTTAGACGATTTGTAAGTAGTTTAACAAATAAAGGATCAGTTATAACTTGGATCAGTTATTATCACCCTCAAAACTATGAAAAACTGAAAAGGACAAGTGGAATATCAAAGCTGAAATGATCTAAACTATCAGATGCTCTTGAATCCCTTGGCCTAAAGTAGTATCCTTATCTCTTACTCTATGCTCTTCCTCCCCAGGCACCTGTAGATTGTCTTCCAATGAATCGGTCATTGGCAGGTTTGTTTGACTAATAGTATCTCCTCCATATATATTTTTAATTGTGGTAAAATTTACATGGCATGATATTTATATTTAACTATGTCAAGTGTGGGCCTCCCGGGTATACTAGTGGTAAAGAACCAGCCTGTCAATGCAGAAGATGTAAGAGATGTGGGTTTTAATCCTTGGGTTGGGAAGATCCCCTGGAGGAGGGCATGGCAACTCCTCCAGTATTCTTGCCTGGAGAATTCCATGGACAGAGGAGCCTGGTGGGCTACAGTCCATAGGGTCACAGAGTCAGACATGACTGAAGTGACTTAGCATACATACATTTCATGTGTACAATTTGACAGAGTGCCAAGGATTCTAAGGGAATACTATAAACAATTTTCATCAACAAATTAGATAACCTAGATGAAATGGATAGATTCATAGAAAGAGGCAGACTATTGAAACTGACTCAAGAAGCAATGGAAAATCTGAATAATCCTGCGCTGAGTAAAGAGCTTGAGACTTAGAGAAAGAACATTGCCAGTAGATATATTAGCCAGTTCCCAAGCGGGGAGAGTATTCAATATATTCAGAGAATGGCATGGAGGCTGATGTGGCTACACAAAGTGAATGAATGAAATCATTGCTAGGTTAAGTTTCCATAGCATCTTTAGCTTCAAATCCTATTGGGTTAATGAAATGAATGTTTATTTTGTGCTGTTTCCATCTTGGGTTGACAAGGACTGTACTTCACATCATTTCTTATGGATCTAAGCTGATGACTCCTCGTCATTTTGTAGGGGATTGAACCCGGGTCTCCAGCATCGTAGGCAGACGCTTTACCATCTGAGCCACCAGAGAAATTCCTTGCAATGTGTAGATGCCTTGATTGTTACCGAAGTGAAGTGGGCAGGTAGAGTATTATACCATAACTGTCCTTTATTTTGGCCTCACCTAATTCTACTGAGTTTGAGGAATGCAGTAGAGCAGTAGACTTTGGTGAGCCCCATTTCCTTTGCAATAGGAAGGGAGGGAGCAGGATCTTTGAAGGCCTTTGTAAAGAGTGAATGTGATCAGCAGCCACTGGATGATTTAATTTATACATGCCAACAGGATCGCTCTGGCTGCTATGGTATATGGAGAATAACTGAAGAAACTAAAGGTAGAAGCAGAGAGAAAGCAGTTCAGAGCTTATTGCAATAACTTGGGCATAAGATGATGATTCTTGCAATCACCATGGGAATGGTGGAGGTAATCAAATTGGTCAGATTCTGAGTGTATTTGAGTGTAGGGCTTATGTAGTCTATTGTCTGAAGGCTATATGTAAGAAAAAAGGGGGTAATTTTAACTGTTTCAGTTTTTGTCTTCGAGTTACTAAAAGTCTGGAGGTGTTATTTACTGAGATGGGGAAGACTGCAGGAGGAGCAGATTTGGGGGAAAAATACCAGTTGTTTGACTTTTGACATGTTAAGTTTGAGAGGCCTGTTAGATACCTAAGTTAAGTTGTGGAGTAGACAGTTGGATATGAATTTGGAGTTTGGAGGAGCTCATAGTTCAAGATAAATTATTGGTCTCATTACCCTTTAGAATTTGAACTTAGGGTCCTTTCATTTTAAAACCTAGTCTCTAAATTGCTTTTATGATTGCTTGGAAAACTAAAGAAAGCAGATGTTTTTGAAATCTTGGGCTTAATAAAAATATTATTTATATTATTCTATAACTTGCCTGAATTCACACTTACTTTACCTAAAGTAATGATATCCCAGTATCAGCTAAGCAATGATAATTTCCATTTTGTGTTAAGTTTTGGTTTGACAGTAGTGCCTCACATATGACAGTCTGCATGTTTTATTTTTTTAACCTCAAAGCTAGAGAATTGAGAAAAGAATGTCTGTCCTATTTTTCCTGAAGGCAAAAAGTAATTTCGGAGGCATTAAATACAAATTATTGACCAATCGTGTATAAAAGAGGGAGCTCTTCCATCAGGTTCTATAATCATGTCTGTTTTTTTGAAATAATCCCTCTCTTTAAAGGAGCAATTTCCTCTTAGTATTTAAGGTTGAACTCCTCTTAGATATGAAATGAACTCCTGCATAAATTTGGCTAGAATTATTTAAATAGGTATGTGCTTTTTCATCAAGAGCCCTTGCTCCTTACAAGAGGAAACAAATGAAAGTCCGTTGAAGGCAAGCAAATATTGGACATTGTTTTACCTGTACAGAAAAGTGTATTCATTTGGAAGTGATTTCAAGAGGTGCCTGTAAGTGGCTGCCAAGCATTTTATGGACAGTCAATATGGAACTTAATTTTTCATAGAACTATTATGTCAAGATAAACCAAAAATAGGGCTTTAATTCCTCTGGTTTTTATCCTCAGAGATCTTTTCCAAGACATGTGCTCATAAAAAGATTAGAATGTTGAACCATGACACAAAATTGGTGATTTATACATTATACATGTCTGCGTTTTCATGACATTGTGCTGTGCTTCCTATGCACTTAGTGTATTCTCAGTGTCCATAGAATAATTTCATCCTTAAAAGAAACCAAACTTTCAAAAAGAAGCCATGCATATCCTATCTTCATGGAGAGTTCATTTGCTTCCATTTATGTCTACAATAAAGGAGGTGGTAGCAAAGGAAAAAAAAACAAAGAAAGCTGCATTTTTCTTACATCTTTCGGGCCCCACATATTTACTCAGGCAAAGGCTTTTCATAGCAGCAGAGATTGAATTCAGTGGGCCTGTCTACTGTGAAATTTAGGATTGGAAAGAAATTTAGGAAGACACCTGCTTTCAAGACAGTCTCATCTCTTCACCCTCCTGTAAAGGTAGCTTTTCCTGCCTGACATGTTTACCTTGTTTTCCCCTGAGGACATACTCTTCCTGAAAAAGTAGCATGGGTCACTAATTCTTAAACTATTTAATTTTCCTGACCATTTTGTGAATTTAAAATCTGTGGTCACTTTCCCTTAAAAAGCACATAATTAAGGATACAGTTGTTTATAAATGAGATCAGATTCACATCTATGGATCTCAAGTTTCAACCTCAGGTAGGTCACATTTGTTCTTGACTATGATAGATTCTGTATCACTATTTGTGTTAGTTAGAAGGAACAGATAGATCTAAAAAATAGAATTACTTGAAGCAAGAGTACAAAAAATTTTCATTGTATAAAATATATATAATTTCATTATATATAAAACTTCACTGTATATATGTATACATGTATGTGTGCATGTGTTTGTGTGTGTGTATATATATATATATATATATGCACACTTATTTTATATATACAACATTTCAATGAACTAGAGGTTGCAGTGAGGTCAAAGAATTGTGGCCAGAGGGTTTTTGAGCAGGTGAGGTGGAAGTACTGTTTATAGTGTACGTAGTATGGGTGTTTGACATGGATGCTTTGGAGGTGGAGATGAAAAAATCTAAGAGCTGTTCATGGAATGGGTGGTTGAACAGGAGTGAAGGATAATATTGTTTTAAGGGCAAAACTCAAGAAACTGAGGTCAGAGTATCATCTGATTCATCCACATAAATGTGGAAGTGACTGAGGGTGATTCCAGGTGTGGTGGTTGAGATCTAGGGGAACAAGAAGTTGTTGTCTGATGGAAACTTCAAGGCAGAGTACTGGATAGTAGAGTTAGATGGTACAGGCTTTGAAGGCCTGTTTTGTTTTTTTCTTGTTGTTGTTAGTTTATTTTGTTTATTCACTTGTTTTTGATGGAGGACAAAAAAAATTGTTTGAAAGTGGCCACGGGGAGCAAAAAGAACAACGAAATCTCTTGTGACCAAGGTGTCTGTATTATGAAAGTAAAAGTTTCTACTTAAGAGCAACGTGTTTAAGGAACGGTCGGGTTTCAGTTAACAAAACAACATCTCACATTTATGGAGCTGTAAAGATGTATCTTGAACTGCAAGGAGATCCAACCAGTCCATCCTCAAGGAGATAAGTCCTGGGTGTTCACTGGAAGGACTGAGGCTGAAGCTGAAACTCCAATACTTTGGCCACCTCATGCGAAGAGTTGACTCGTTGGAAAAGACCCTGATGCTGGGAGGGATTGGGGGCAGGAGGATAAGGGGACGACAGAGGATGAGATGGCTGGATGGCATCATCGACTTGATGGGCGTGACTTTGAGTAAACTCCAGGAGTTTGTGGTGGACAGGGAGGCCTGTCGTGCTGCAATTCGTGGGGTCGCAAAGAGTCAGACACGACTGAGCGACTGAACTGAACTGAAAGATGTATCAAGCATTATTCTAAATGTTTTATAAGAAGATTAAAGGCACACTCAGTGAGGGTTTAGAATGGAAAGAATTTGTAGATCTCATATTTAGAATCCTTCAAATGACACAGTAAAAGGGTTTGAGAGTGGCTGAATCATCTTGGGAGAAGGAGAAATGCCTCCATAGGGGGATAAAAGCCCTTATGACTAGTACTTGCTACTCAGAGTGGGGTTCAGGGAACTGCAGAGTCAACACCACTTGGGAGATTAGTAGAAGTGCAGAATTTCATGTCTTATCTCAGATCGACTGAGTCAGAAGTTGCATTTGTAAAATGTAAGCCTAAGTGATGGATATGTACGTTAAAGATTGAGAGACACTGCTTTAGAGGACTATTGAGGCCTTTCAACTAAAATGTATAACCTAATCAGGAAAACAGAGGATGAAATTTTAGGGAGAATATGAGGATTCATATCCGGTTTAAAGAAACTTGTAAGTCTTTTTGTGTGTAATGTTAACGTGTTGAGCAGAAACAAAGGCATAATGGAAGCATCTTTCAGTGAATTGAACAATTCTTGCTCTCTTGCTCTCTAATGAAACTTCTGATTCACAGATAACTGTGTTGTACCAGCATCTCCTCAGTCACAGCATCATTGACTCTGTGGTTTGAGTGACTGAATGTGTTGAACCTGGGTAGAAATTTCCAAGATAAGAAAATTGCCTGTGATGATAATTAAAGATGTGAAAATATTATGATAAATATCAGTTCTAATATTCTCTTTTCTCTACTCAATTCATCATTTAGACTCAGAGTTTTTGAATGCAGAAAACAAAACAATGATTTGCCTTAGATGACTTTTTGTGTTTAGGGTTTCCAATATAGTATTTATGGATACTTGATGGATATTTGCTTAGAATAGGGGAAAAAAAAAAGAAACTTTGAAGGTTTTCTCTATCTATGCCAAAAGCATGCCTAAATGCTTTATGTATAATCATATGTGTGTGCTTAGTCACCCAGTCATGACTACAGCTTGCAACCTCTTGGACTGTAGCCTCTCAGGCTTCCTCTGTCTATGGGATTTTCTAGACAAGAATGCTGGAGTGGGTTGCCATTTCCTTCTCCAGGGGATCTTCCTGACACTGGGATCAAATCCACGTCACTTGCATCTTCTGCATTGGTAGGCAGATTCTTTACCACTGCACCACCTGGGAAGCCCATATAATCCAGTAGGAACAGCTAATAAAAATAGAGTTATTCTTGTTTCATTGTAAGGATTAATAAACTAATGAGATGTTACAATATAGTTTTAAAGATGAAGGTGGCAGATAAGCTCACTACTATATTAGAAAATACTTTTAGACCTTAGGAAAATGCCAAATTGACTTTTAATTACTTGGACAATTACTGAAAAATCATATAATCATATGATACTCTCAGGTTTTCTTGGGGAAAGACAATTTAAGAATTGGAAAGTGGCATGTTTAATCAGAGGTTAATCCATTTCATGTAGAATTGAGTGAGAATGTAGGAAAACAGAAATCTCTCAGTTACTATTAATAGTAGACACTAGAATTTAAATTATTTAAAAATAGACACAGGCAGCTCAATGATACAAGGGTACTGCATTTCAAGAGAGAAACATTTGTCAAATTAAAAACTCAAGTGATTATGAAACAATGAAAATGAGTTTAGTCCAAGAAAAGGAAGTGCTAAGATTTATGAGAAGTGTGGTAGAGGACTGCGCGGCCCCAGTTAGCAGCGTCCCGCTATCATGCTGTTTGTCCTGTATCTTTGTAGTTCCTCCTACACTGACTCTGGGCTTGGCTAAAATGGGATGCTACGGCAGAAAATAGAGAAGTTTTCGAGATTAAGCTTGCTGTCTCTTGCTTTTCTGCCTCCATCATAGATAAGTGCCTGGATAGCCTGATGGATCGTAAGACACATAGGATAAGGTTGAATATTCCTAGTTGTCCCCCTGAGGCCCCAGGCATGTGGAAGAGCCCAACCAAGTTCCCAAAGCTGCCTATGAAATCCAAAGTTGACTCTTGACCAGTAGCTGTGCTCTACAGAGTGCAGCATGATATCCAGGCAATTAAAAGGGTGATGAGTAAAAGAGTAAAAATAAATATTTATTTTTGTATACTGGGGTTTTGTGGGGTTTTGTTATGTAATATTATCATGGCAATAGAGAACTGATAACATGTGGAAAGGATAAACATCCCCAGTTTACTTGTAAGATGTCACACTTTCTCTTTTGCTTTAGTTTCTGTTCAAAAATAACATGGACACATAAATGTATACATGTGGATTCAAGATTCATAAAATTCCATCAGAGTATTTTCAAATTGTTAAAAATGAAAAGTAATAAGGAGCATGATAAAAGCAGGAAGTGGCTCTAATGCAAGCATAAACGAGATATCTGTTTTTGGTAATACTTTAAGCTTCGACATTTGCCTACATTTGTGTTGATATGTATTTCCTGCATGGGGAACTCTCATGATAGTGTTATTTCTACTATCCATGACCTACATATAGGCTAAAAGAGTCCGGTTTATAATGAGTCCTGTGGGTTCAGTTTGTAATAAGATCATTTGGTAACTGATGTTATTGGTGTTATAAAATTTACCTTAATGCCAATACAATGAAAATAGTAGTAGCTAACTCATAAGACACTTTTTATACATCAGAAACTGTTCTAAGTTTCTTACATATATTAACTTACATCATCTTCATAGGATGTAGTAGTTGCAACAGTTTTTACTGTTGATAAATGAGAAAATCAAGGCACAGAGAGATCGAGTGACTTGCTCAAGTCCACATAGGGTAAATGGTAGAGCTGGGATCCCAAACCAAGTAGTCTGGCTGCAGATCCCACACTCTGCACTTACTGCCTTTCAAATTAAAGATGTCCCTGTAGCTCAAACGGTAAGGAATCTGCCTGCAATGCAGGAGACCAGGGTTCAATCCCTGGGTCGGGAAGATCCTCCAGAGAAGGAATGGCAAGCCACTCCAGTATTCTTGCCTGGAGAACCCATGGACAAAGGAGCTTGTCGGGCTATGGTCTGTGGGGTTGCAAAGAGTCAGACTTGACTGAGTGACTAATACACATACCTTTCAAATTGATACTGAGTAGGATTATTTGTTCACTTACTAAAAGACACACTCATAGAAGGAGAGAGCTTAAGTGGAGAAAGCAGGGTCTACCATATTTGCTCAACTTGGGACAGATTTTTTTCTATTAATTTAACTTAGAAAAGAACAGAATTTTACATTCATTTTGTAAGAGGTCATTGATCAGATTTCTTCAGAATAATAAGTCTTTCTTCTATTTGTCTCATTACTGTAATGATTCATTCTCATTCATGTGGTTCAGTTGTAATGTGTGACATAGCTGATTCGGTAACAATAATAGGCCAGAGTACAAGAGGAGTAATCAAAAGGCACAAAAATAGTTAGAATTAAAACTTTAAGCCTGTAGTGAGTTTATGTTAAGGACTTCATCCTTTCATATGGAAGTTCTTCATGTTTAGTACATATGACTCCTCACTGTGGACAGTGACTACTGCCATGAAATTAAAAGATGCTAAAAAAAAAAAAGAAAAAAGAAATTAAAAGATGCTTTCTCCTTGGAAGGAAAACTATGACAAACATAGATTGCATATTAAAAAACAAAGGCATCACTTTGCTGACAAAGGTCTATATAATCAACGCTATTGTTTTTCCAGTAGTTATGGGTGTGAGAGTTGGATGGACCATAAAGAAGGCTGACTGTTAAAAACTGATGTCTTCAAATTGTGCTGAGAAGAGTCTTGGGAGTCCCTTGAATAGCAAGGAAATCAAAGTCAATCCAAAAGGGAATTAATCCTGAATATTCTTTGGAAAGACTGACGCTGAAGCTCTAATCCTTTGACCACCCAATGCAAAGAGCTGATTCATTGGAAAAGACTGTGATGCTGGGAAAGATTACAGGTGAAAGGAGAAGAGGGTGGCAGAGGATGAGCTGGTGAGACAGCACCACCAACTCAATGGGCATGAACTTGGGCAGACTCTGGGAGGTGGTGAAGGACAGGGAACCCTGGTGTACTACCGTCCATCGGGTGGCAAAGAGTCAGACACAACTCAGTGACGGAACAACAACAGTGATTCATTCTGCAGAAATATGGATTATACCGTCAGGGACAGAAAGAGTGTAGCTCAGCATGTCTAGAGAGATGAAATTTGCCTTTACAATGCACACCAAATAATTCTTATACGTGGGGTTTCCAGAGTAGCATTGTCCAATAGAACTCTCTGTGATGATGGAAATGTTCTAAATCTGTTCTATCCACATTTGCCACATGTCAGTTGAGGAAATGGAGTTTTAATTTTGCTTAGTTTAATTTTAAGTAATTTGAATTTCAATTGAAATAGCCATGTGTGGCTAGTAGCTTTTGTATTGGACACTCTTGAACATGGGCCAACAAAGGGCACCCGGATGGTCAAATCTAGCAATACCCATCTGTTTACATATTGTTTATGCTTACTTTCACACTGTGAGAACAGAATTGAGTTGTTACAACAGATATTATATGGTTTGCAAGTCAAAATCACTGCTTTCTGGTCTTTAACAGAAAAGGTTGATGACTCCTAATCTAGAGCATTCTTTTGAACAAAATGGCCTATAATTTGGGTTTTATTTACATGGTAATGGGGAATCAAAGAGATGTTTTTGTATGAGAATGTGAGTAGATTTAATAATGATACCTAACTTACAAGGCTATTGTGGACATTTTTAGTAAGTTGTACTGTAATCACAATAATCAAAAACTCCAAATAACTGGTATTTCATTTTTTTCCCTCCCATATTTTGACATCTTTGCACTTATTTATAAGATTTAAAAAATTAGTCCTAAGGGCTTTATCTGCTGATTGCATTATTTCTATCATTTCTGGGCCTATTTCTGTCAATTGACTTTTCTCCTGAATAAAGTTTATATTTTCTTGCTTTTTAAATAAGCTTAGTTATTTTTAAAAAGTTATTTTATGATTGATTAACATCTCTTAGGGTAGGCAGGGGTGGGTGGGGGCTCTATTTCTATTGCCTCACATTTCTATATGGAAGGACTTCAATAATCCTAGTACTTTTTTATTGGATGATGACCATTAGTGACTTTTATCTTGTTGAATGGGTAATTTTTTTGAATGTCTTTCAAGAGTGTTGGACTTTGTTCTGTTTTATGACTGCATATAACTTGGAATCAGTTCTGTCTTTTGAAGCTTTCTTTTTAAGCTTTATAATAGTTCAGTTCAGTTGTTTAGTCATGTCTGACTCTTTGCAACCCCATGGATTGCAGCACACCAGGCTTCCCTGTCCACCACTCATAATAGTTACAGAGTAGTTTTTTTTTTTTTTAATATTTTTTATTTGTTTGCATCAAGTCTTAGTTGCATCATACAGGATCTTTCATTGAGGTATATCAACTCTCTAGCTGTGGCGCCAGCTCCAGAGAGCTCAGGCTCAGTAGTTTTCACATGCGGATTTAGTTGCTCTGAGACATGTGGGATCTCAGTTTCCCCACCAGGAACTGAACACATGTCCCCTGCATTGCAAGGCAGACTCTTAACAACTGGACCACCAGGGAAGTCCCCAGGGTAGTCTATTCAAAGGACAGTAGCCCCAGTAATAAGGGAGCTTCCTCAGGACTCTACCTTAGGCCTCACATACAGTGAAATCTCTCTCTTCCGACTGGTATTGTTGTTGTTTAGTCACTAAGTTGTGTCTGACTCTTTGTAACCCCATGGACTGTAGCATGTCAGGCTCCTCTGTCCTCCTCTGTCTCCCAGAGTTTACTCAAATTCATGTCCATTGAGTTTGTGATACTACCTTACCATCTCATCCTCTGCCACTCCCTTCTGCTTTGGCCTTCACTCTTTCCCAGCATCAGGGTCTTCCCAGTGAGTCGGCTCTTTGCATCAAGTGGCCAAAGTACTGGAGCTTCAGCTTCAGCAGCAGTCCTTCCAATGAACATTCAGGGTTGATTTCCTTAGGATTGACTGACTTAATCTCCTTGCAGTCCAAGGAACTCTCAAGAATCTTTTCCAGTACCACAATTCAAAAGCATCAGTCCGTTGGCACTCAGCCTTCTTTACGGTTCAACCCTCATATCCATAGCTTTGACTATATGGACGTTTGTCAGCAAAGTGATGTCTCTGGTTTTTAATTCACTCTTTGTCTGGCTAGTGAGATGCCAGCTGTTCTCCACCTTGTTTTAGCTATGGGAACTGATGAGCCTACTAATTTCCAGTGGTTCTTCCTGAGGCCCCATGAAGTTTTATCCAACACTTGCATGGATCAGTATTCAGGCAAAGACTAGAAGGGACCTCTCAGCAGGTCTCCAGAGCTTTTTGTCTGTGTAGATTCTTCTTATTTAGTATTCTTCTTGAAACTTCCCTGAACTCTGATCTGTGTTTCCTAACTCAAGAATACTTGCTGGGCTCTGCCTTGGCTTCTGGGTACTGCAGCCTGGAGAATTCCTCCAGGCAGTAAGCCAGGGATAGTCTTGGAGACTGTTTATCTTGTTTCCCTTCACTGAAGAATCGGTTTCCTTTGTTGTCTGTTGTTATGCCTGAAAACAGTTGTTCAAATATTTTATCTGTGTTTCTAAATGACTGTGATGGGACAGCAAGTTAATTCTTCCTGGGCAGAAATGAAAGTAATATAATTAACATATAAATTATTTTAAATATATTAAATAAAAAATAAAATTATCTTAAAACAGGAACATGTATTTTTAAGTGTTTAATTATGCTAGTTAAAATGTTAATATAAATTTTAAAATGTATAATGCTTTTAACCAAATCAATAAGAAATTCCACATGTACAATTTCTTTTCCTCACTTTCCTTTTCATATTTAGTCATGATCTGGAGGAGGAATACATTCTGTATTAATTCAAACTGTTTCTCAGCTTGAATGAATCTGTCAAAGGAAAAAAGTCTTTCTAAGGTTGTAGAAGGAATTATTCCTGTAGAAATGGGTGACTTTAGCTGTGTTATAAGAATTCATTAATATTTGGTGCATGTCAATGCTCTATGACTTCCTTCTTTTTAATCAGTGAAGCTCTTTGAAATCTCATCAGCCTATCTATATTTCTTATGTGACTCACCTTTAAACTTAAAACCAATCCCAGTTATCATGATGGATAAATTATTATTAGAGTCTGATATCTTAGCTAGTCTGCCTCAATAGTTGAAGTTTGACCATAGAAGCAAGTGTGAGAACTTTGACAAGGCAATGAGGTATGGCATGTACTTGTCATGCCAATTTCTCAAAAATTTTCAGGAAATCTTCTCATATAGCATTTTATATCACTACCAGTTATACACATAGCTCTGTAATAACATTTTGACCTTTAACATATATTAAAAAATTTAAATATAAGATTCAATGTTTTAATATGTGTTTTAAGCATAATTAACATAATCTTTAGATTAAGAAAAGTAATGAGGTAAATAATAAAACCTGATTTCCCTTTTGCTAATTGATGGAGGCTTGCCAGTTTAAGCCCTGATTCTAAGTTTAAGCCCTGACTCTAAGCCAACTGGAACTCTTGAACCTCTTGTGAAAGGGACACTGAAGCTGAAATGGATGCATGAATGAGAGGCTAATTGATGGCTAGAGACTAATTGCACCATCTTTGGTTCAATCAAGATGCTGAAGTCAGAGATTGGATACCAGTGCAAGTGGTATAAATTCTATAGCTGCTATATTATTGTGACAGAGGATGAGGATTTAGAGAAGGGGAAAAATAAGATACAGCACAGATAATAATCATGAAGCAGTCATGAGCAGTTTGTTGAGAATCAAGAAGAATAACGGAAACTCAGTTCAATCTTACTTAATTCACTTAAAGGTTCAGCTGACTTGAAATGACTATTAGCTCATTTGAGACAGTTTATTTTCAGGGAATGAATATTTTATGGAACGGACATGTGTATAGTATAAAAATGCTAAACAGTAAAATATAGCAATACATAATTTCAAAATATATAAACACTGACAAAGTAAAGGAAAGAAATAAAAGGAAATTTAAAAGTTAACAATTTTAACTGGAAGTGCTAAAATATTCATTTTCTGCATACACTTGAACAGTTTGTGTATTGCACCATTTTTGGTGATAATGTTCTAAATATGTCCATTAGTTCAAACTTATTGATTATTGATAAAATGATCTGAATCCTTATTTATTTATTAATATTTATTGCATGTTTGAGAGAATTACATGAAAATTTTTCATCATGGTAAAATATTTGTTTATCTCATTTTGTAGACCTATTTATTTTTTAAAAATTAGTTTATGCTACTAGGTTTATACTACATTTATACTAGTTTATACTACATTTTCTGGCTTCTATAAAATATTTTACAATATATTGTGGTACATACATGCAATGGAATATCATTCAGCCTTAAAAGAGAAGGAAATTTTGCAGAATGCTACAACATGACTAAACATGGAGGGCATTATGCTAAGTGAAATGTCAGTCACGGAAGGACAGATGATGCATGATTCTGTTTTTATAAGGCTAAAGTAGTCAGATTCGCCACAGCAGAAAGTAGAATGGTTGCTACCAGAGGCAGTGGGGAAGGGGAAATGGAGAGTTGCCATTCAATGAGTTTAAAGTTTCAGTTTTGTAATAAATTCTGGAGAAGCCTTTTACAACAATGTGCCTATAATTAACAATATTGTGCTGTGCACTTAAAGAAGATACTTCTCAAGTTAAGTGTTCTTACTATAAAGTAGGGAGAAAGAAGACAATATTAATAAGCAGTACTATATGTCAGTAATAGGTGACCAAAATTAAATGGTTAGAACATAAACATTAAATTTAGAATTGGGTACAGTCTACTTAAAATAATGCAATGACTTGAAGACATTGGAAGTCACTTTTTCTCTCATACCAGTCTGTAGTAAGAGGTCTAGACCATACAAGTCACTAAATACAGACTAAATAGTCACTAAATTGGATCCAGGTTTCTTCTTTGTTTTTCCATCACCTCTATGCTGTTGTTCATCTGCAGGGACAAAGCAGGGGTAATGGGCATGTCCATGCTCAGTTTATTGAAAATGAAAAAGAAAGAAAATTTTCATTTTCTAACTCACAACCCATTACTGTTATTATTGTGTTAAGTGAAGTGAAAGTCGCTTAGTCAAGTCTGACTCTTTGCTACTATAAAGTCCATGGAATTCTCCAGGCCAGAATACTGGAGTGGGTAGCCCATCCCTTCTCCAGCAGATCTTCCCAACCCAGGAATCGAACTCAGGTCTCCTGCACTGCAGGCAGATTCTTTACCAGCTGAGCTACAAGGGAATCCTTAAGTAGTCAGCATGTGATCAGAATTTATCCATGTATTTGACTCTTTCTATGTTTTCTTTTTGTTTTTGCCTTCTGTGCTCTTCATTCCTTCTACCATCTCAGACTCTCAACTTGTAATATCTTTCCTTCCACTTGAATATCTGCTAGAATTTCTTTTAAAGAGCATATGCTTTTGGAAAACTCTTTATTTTTATTTGTCTCAAAAAGTCTATATTTCAATTTCATTCTTATAAGGCATTCAATCTCTCAATCCAGTCCATGTCCAGGCCAGGTAAGATTTCCTGTGTTGTCTTGAAATGAGTCACAGGTTCCATCCCTGATGCTATAAAATTCTAGGTGACAATTATTTTCTTTCAATACCTTGGAAATACTTTCCCATTTATCTCTTTGCTTCAGTGTTGCTGTTGAGAAGTCAACTTTCAATCAAGTTGTTACTCCTTTGACCAAAATATTTCTTTTTCCTGTCAACATACTTTAAAAGTGTATGTCAATACACTTTTCCTGTCAATATACTTTAAAATGTATACTTTTTGCTTGTTTGTTTTTGGCTTTGTGGTGGTAGTATTCTACAAATTTACTATGATGAGGTTTGGTGGAGATTTATTTTTATTTACCTTGGTTGGGTTTTATTGGACTTTTAAAATCTGTAGATTGATGTTATTTTTTTGGTCAGTTTTGGAATATTCTTAGCATTCAAGTATTGCCTCAGCCCTGCTTTTACTTCCATCTCTATCTGGATGCCAAAATGCCAGTTAGATATATATTATAAATTATAATTTTACTCTACATCTCTTAAATATATTTTTCATATTTTCTGTTTCTTTATTTCTGCATTGCATTCTGATAATATTTTTGAGAAATATTTTCCAGTTTTATAATTCTCTCTTTAGTTGCATCTTATCTTATGTTAAATTTATCCTTTGTATTTTTAATTTCAATGATTATATTTTTCATTTTGAGAGGTTATTTTTGTTTCTTTAAATCTTGGTAGTTTAAAACAGCTTCTTAATCATATTTTAATCCTTCTTTTTGTGTATTTAAAAATACTGAACATTTTATGATAGCAAGCTGTTATGGGAGGTGTTTATTCAATTCTGGTTGGTACAGGCATTTTTCTTGAAGTCCCTTGGGAAGTGATTTTAGGTTTCTTTGTTGGGTTTCAGTTTTAGAAGTGGTAGGAAGTTAACAATTCCCATCAAACCCCTTACCTTAGCTCTTAGACATATCTTCTATTCCCAGTGACCTGAAGAACTGGAGAACCAAATGTTGAAATCACCTGTATTAGGCAAATGAACTCTGTAGAAGCTAGTTTCAGTGATAGGCTTATAGCTCTAGATTGTTCTTCACTTAGCTTTTGACTCTTGAGTATTTCTTACTTTCCAGATCATTAATAGATGAAAACATTTTACAAAAAAATTTCCTTCTGCATTTTTTCAGTTGTTTTCAGTAAGGATCGTTATGGGATACATTGTGTCCTTTTAAATTCATATGTTGAAGTGCTGACCCCCAGTCGCTCAGAATGTGACTGAGCATTTGGTGATAGGACTTTTAAAGAGTTAATTCATTAATTATGATCTCATTAGATCATATGGGTGACCCTTAATCCAATATTACTGGTTTCTTATATGAAGAGGATATTATACACAGGTACACGCAGAGGAACAGTTGTGTAAGGACACTGGAAGAAGACGCCCATCTATATAAGTCAAGGCGCTCAGAAAAAGGTAATCCTGTTGACACCTTCACTTTGCAGCTTTCGACCTCAGAACAAAAGCTCCAAAGTGAAGCTTTGTTTATGGGAAGGCTTAAACAAATTTCTGTTGTTTAATCCTCCCGATTTGTCTCACTTTGTTATGATTATGCTACCAAACTAATACAGGGATCACTCAGTATTTCTGAATTGGTGGCCTTTTTGCATTTCTTTAGAAGTCTCTAAAATGAAAGTTAATTAGTTGTAGCCCTTCTCTGAAACCAAAAGAGATAAACAAAGAATCCAGAAAGTTCTATTCTTTGTAACATTTTTGAGGATCATTTAAGTTTTGTATTTAATCTGCTTCCTCTTCAAGTCTTAAATTTCTTGTCTATGTAACCTGGCCAGATTTTGGATGAATAGGTAGCTACTTACATACATAGCAATAATTTAAGAAATTATCTCTTCTGTTCACTTATGCTCCAAAAGTTTATTGAAGAATCAAACCTGATACTTGTGCACATTTCTCTGTCATTTGCAAAAATTTAGATGAAGGGATAACATCAACTGAGGCAGGTATGATGATGCCAGTTACACTTTCTGCCCAGTTTTTAGTTAGTTCCCACTTGGGCTTAAACAGAAGACTATGTAAATATCCACAGGAGGTTTCATCTGTGTAATTTGAAATCTTAAACATGAGGCCAATACTCAACCCCAAAGCAGCATGAAAGTCATGCAATAAATCTTTAGGCAGAGATGTCTCTCTATCTCAGTTTTCTCATTGTATGCTAAATTTGATGAAGACAACCTGCTTCCTTTTTCTGTGTGTTGTAATGTGCATCTTCTTATATATTGTATTTCACTGTTGAAGGAGAACATTCTCTGCCCCGGCCTTTGTCTGTATGCGTATGTGTGCGGTTCCCAAATCTTTTGACAGTTTTGATCTTTCTCAGCGCTGGGGAATTTTGCCTGGGGCATGCTTTTAAGCTGAAAGGCGTCTGCTTGATATCATTTTCTCACTTAATTACTGAAATAGCCCTTCAAATGTAATTTGATATTAAATTCCTATACTATATTGTAGGTTTTACTTTTTAAGAACACCAACACAATGGACAAATGTTTTCTATCAAATGTGTTTGATGACTGATATTTTGGCTTGCCGGGGTAATGAAATGAGATTAGTGCTGCCAGATTTGCTTCCCCTTTTTCCCCCCTCTTCATTTTTGCTTAAATAAATGACTGGTTAAATTACTAGGGTTGGAGAAATGCAGCTGCTTTCTTTATGTGCAGCATAATTTTGCTCTCTTGATTTCCTGGTTTACTTGGCAAAGTTTCTAAATCAATGTTTAAATAGGAAAATGTCCTGACCAACTGAAAAACCCTTGTGGTTCTTAAATACATTTATGAAGCAACACTTGATAATTTCCCAAGTAAGAGAGTATTACAGTTGCTTGCACTGTGTAACTTGTGTTTCTCTGGGGATCAGGGTATTTTTGACTTTTAATTATTTTCTGGGTGGGGGCTAATTGCTGCCGCTACTTTTCAAAATTTAAAGTCTGTAGTCTATATAAATAATCAGCTTAAATCTAACAATGACAATTTCCAAAATAAGCAGTTTTTCAAGAAGACTTCATAAGAATTGCTTAGTGAGGAACAGATAGAACTTGAAGCAAAAGAAGTTTCTTAGAAGAATTAAAACTGATGATCTCTGACAGTGTATATTAGGAGAACATTTGTGAACTTTGCTCACTTCTGCCTCCTCTGAAGCCATAATAATAAACTTTCAACCAACATACCAGCCAAGACATATCCATTTTGACAGCCAAATCAATTGGTTGTGCTGATAGAGTTTCTTTTTTAGATGGAAGTTAGCCAAGATTTTCTTAACTGTGGAACCAGATCATCCTAGCTAGCTCAAAGAAAGGGAGTTGTAACTACAAACCACTTGTTTTTCTCCGCTGACTCAGGAGGGGCTGAGTCAACCACCAACTCCTCTCACTGATTATGTCCCTGAGCATACTCCCCTGGCAATAGGATATTTGAAGCATTCCCTCTCTTGGCCCCTTCTGCTGTCACTGTCCTGATTAACTTGTGTCAAGGGGGAAATATAATCAGGTAATTCTGGCTGCAGCTATGTGACTCATTTGCTGGTTGGACAGAATCAGAAACAAGTGAAAATGTCTATTGCTCTACCAGTAGTCCTTGCCAGGCTGCCTTTGGAGTGCTGGAGGCTGTAAATAACCTTTGGCTCATACTCGAGTTCTCCCTCTTTTAGGTCAGACTGTTGGCTGATGTGCAAACCTTGCTGTCAACATAGAATCATGAGCCTTCCTTCAAACCCCCTGATCCGAGAGGAGCTCAGCCTGATGGTCTCAGTTTCACTGAGGGTGACATGACCGCCTGCTTAGGCCACGGGATGTTCTGCACTGATGGGAGTCTAGGCTTGCCGTGTGGGTCAGCTGGGCTTAGACAGAGCTTAGCAATTACATTCCATGAGAGGAATCACCGTGGAAACTATGTTGAGCATGAATACTCCTGAAAGCCCTGTAAGTCAAGGTTTTATTATATAACATTGTGTCTGTGTGAAAGAGTTCACGTTAGAGAAGAAAGAGAAGGGTGAGGCAGACAGGGAAAGGTGGAATATATATGTCAAAAAAAGGTTCTGGTGTGGTCCTGGCTCCCAACTATGTCTGGAGGCTTTCAGATTTTGTGGAAGAGGGTAGATATCAGACCACAGACATTGTCTTCTGCTTTTACAACACAATTGAATAAACACTGGAGAATTGGGTGGCTTGTGGTAAGCTGTAATTATAGACTACGATTCCATTTGCAAGAGGAAAATATTTGGAGTTTATTGAATGCCTGAAGCATTCAATAAGTCACTAAAATATAAAAGTGACTTCAAAGATGACTCCTAAAATTATAACCTAGGTCAAGATAGAGACTAAATAGTGACAGCCAGTTTTAAAATTTTTTCTTATTCTCACATCCTCACTATTTACCTGTCTGGTTAAAGATTAGGATTTTGAATTTGAGAACTAAATATTAAGTGAAGACATCAGTTCAGTTCAGTTGCTCAGTCGTGTTCGACTCTTTGTGACCCCATGAACCACAGCATGCCAGGCCTCCCTGTCCATCACAAACTCCCGGAGTCCATCCAAATCCTTGTCCATTGAGTTGGTGATGCCATCCAGTCATCTCATCCTCTGTCGTCCCCTTCTCCTCCTGCCCTCAATCTTTCCCAGCATCAGGGTCTTTTCAAATGAGTCAGCTTTTCACATCAGGTGGCCCAAGTATTGGAGTTTCAGCTTCAGCATCAGTCCTTCCAATGAACACCCAGGACTGATCTCCTTTAGGATTGACTAGTTGGATCTCCTTGCAGTCCAAGGGACTCTCAACAGTCTTCTCCAACACCACAGTTCAAAAGCATCAATTCTTCGGTTCTCAGCTTTCTTTATAGTCCAACTCTCACATCCATACATGACCACTGGAAAAACCATAGCCTTGACTAGACAGACCTTTGCTGACAAAGTAATGTCTCTGCTTTTTAACATGCTGTCTAGGTTGGTCATAACATTCCTCCCAAGGAGTAAGAGTCTTTTAATTTCATGGCTGCAATCACCATCTGCAGTGATTTTGGAGACCAAAAAAATAAAGTCAGCCACTGTTTCCACTGTATTCCCATCTATGTGCCATGAAGTGATGGGACCGGATGCCATGATCTTAGTTTTCTGAATGGTAAGTTTTAAGCCAACTTTTTCACTCTCCTCTTTCACTTTCATCAAGAGGCTCTTTAGTTCTTCTTCAATTTCTGCCATAAGGGTGGTGTCATCTGTATATCTGAGGTTATTGATAATTCTCCCGGCAATCTTGATTCCAGCTTATACTTCCTCCAGCCCAGTGTTTCTCATGATGTACTCTGCATATAAGTTAAATAAGCAGGGTGACAATATCCAGCCTTGACGTACACCTTTTCCTATTTGGAACCAGTCTGTTGTTCCATGTCCAGTTCTAACTTTTGCTTCCTGATCTGCATACAGATTTCTCAAGAGGCAGGTCAGGTGGTCTGGTATTCATTCCCATCTCTTTCAGAACTTTCCACAGTTTATTGTGATCCACACAGTCAAAGGCTTTGGCATAGTCAATAAAGCAGAAATAGATATTTTTCTGGAACTCTCTTGCTTTTTCGATGATCCAACAGATGTTGGCAATTTGATCTCTGGTTCCTCTGCCTTTTCTAAAATCAGCTTGAACACCTGGAAGTTCATGGTTCACGTATTGCTGAAACCTGGCTTGGAAAATTTTGAGCATTACTTTACTAGTGTGTGAGATGAGTGCAATTGTGCAGTAGTTTGAGCATTCTTTGGCATTGCCTTTCTTTGGGATTGGCATGAAAACTGACCTTTTCCAGTCCTGTGGCCACTGCTGAGTTTTCCAGATTTGCTGGCATGTTGAGTGCAGCACTTTCACAGCATCATCTTTTAGGATTTGAAATAGCTCAACTGGAATTCCATCACCTCCACCAGCTTTGTTCATAGTGATGCTTTCCTAAGGCCCACTTGACTTCACATTCCAGGATATCTGGCTCTAGGTTAGTGATCACACCATCATGATCATCTGGGTCATGAAGATCTTTTTTGTACAGTTCTGTGTATTCTTGCCACCTCTTCTTAATATCTTCTGCTTCTGTTAGGTCCATACCATTTCTGTCCTTTATTGAGCCCATTTTTGCATGAAATGTTCCCCTCATATCTCTAATTTTCTTGAAGAGATCTCTAGTCTTTCACATTCTTTTGTTTTCCTCTATTTCTTTGCACTGATCACTGAGGAAGGCTTTCTTATCTCCTCTTGCTATTCTTTGGAACTCTGCATTCAAATGTGTATATCTTTCATTTTCTCCTTTGCTTTTCACTTCTCTTCTTTTCACAGCTGTTTGTAAGGCCTCCTCAGAGAGCTATTTTGCTTTTTTGCATTTCTTTTTCTTGGGGATGGTCTTGATTCCTGTCTCCTGTACAATATCATGAACCTCCATTTGTAGTTCATCAGGCACTCTATCAGATCTAGTCCCTTAAATCTATCCCACTGTATAGTCATAAGGGATTTGATTTAGGTCATACCTGAATAGTCTAGTGGTTTTCTCCAGTTTCTTCAATTTAAGTCTGAATTTGGCAGTAAGGAGTTCATGATATGAGCCACCGTCAGCTCCTGGTCTTGTTTTTGCTGACTGTACAGAGCTTCTCCATCTTTGGCTGCAAAGACTATAATCAATCTGATTTTGTTATTGGCCATCTGGTGATGTCTTCTCGTGTGTTGTTGGAAGAGGGAAGTGATGACATAACATGGACTATTGTTCCATGCTGATATTTAAATTTCATGTTTTCATCAAAAGCTGTATAGAGATGGCTCTTGATTTACCAAAACCTGTCATATCATGATTTGTACCCACTTGTTTAGCCTTTTCTCTCCCGGCACCTACTCCATCTCATCTCACTCTGCTGCTCTAGACCTTTGTCCCAATTCAAACATCTCACCTCTCAGTCCCTTCACCAGTGTCTGTCTGGGAATCTCTACTTCTGGTCACAAGAATTTCTATCATTAGGTTGCAACTAGGAAAAGTCGTAGCCAGGACTATACTGCACAACTCTAGAAGGCGGCGAATCCTGTAGAATACAGGTGAACGGTTTTTCCTGGAGTTTGCAAAACACCTGGGCCTGCTCTCACTTCTGATTCCTTGGAGGCAGGAATGTACGGAGTGGGCCTACTTGTGATCACACTTGCTGCTGCAACTGGACAAGGCTTCCCTGACTTTCCTAGAGGGAACTCAAATTTCCTGTTGAATAGGTTCTACAGAGCTCATGCTACTATATGATCCAGGGACATTATAGGGTAAAACAGAATTGTATGGGAATATGTGCGTATGTATGTTTGGGCAGATGGAATCCAAGTTTCAAGTAAAAAACTTGATATGAAACTTTAGCAATATCCCTGTTTGGTAATGTGGTTGTTCCCTGCGTTAAATGCATCCGATTCCTCTTCTTGCTTGCTTCTTTTATTTTAATTGAATTTTTTTTTACTGCTTATATACATATAATATTTTACATAAATCCATAAATGTGACATTACCATATACATTTGAGTCTCCTTTTTCTTTTTTTTTTTTTTTACAGCTTTTTATATTTTTTCTTTTCAGCTTGGCTTCCCTCTCCCTCTATTCTTCCTTTACCATGATTTTACTCTTATCACTCCCTACATCCTCTTAAGAGCCCACACTATCAACCTTGGATGTGTGTCCTCCTGTGTGATTATGTGATTATATGATTATAGAGAAATATGTGATACAACATACTAACACATACGCTCATATAATCATTAATAAATATAGCACATAGTTTTTGGTCAGTATTTCTCCTTATTTTAGAATGATTATATTATATATACTTTTCTGGATTTTACTTTGTAAATCACCAGATATTTCTTTTTAGTGGCTTCTTTGTGATATGGTTATATCAAGGTGCTCCAGACGTTCCTCTGTGGCTGAGCGTTCAGTGTTTCCTGCTTTTAGATAGTACAGTGTTGAAGCAAACAGTCCTGCTTGTATTTCCTCATATTTTCTGTGGTTAATGGTACTCAGATAATGGTACTTTTATTTACATAGGATAGATCCCTAGGAGTGGCTTGGTGTTGTTGAAATACATGAGGATTCTTAATTTAAATATAGATATTGCCAGGTTGTTTTCCCCAAAGGCTTTAATATTTTATGCATATTCTCACCTGCCACATGGGAAGCACTTATCCAAGGAAGCATTATGCATTATCAGACTTTTTCATTTTTGCCTGTCTAATGTCTCCTTGTTATTTTAATTTGAATTTTCTGGGCCATGAGTTTGTTTTAATATATTTCTTGGTATTGTTTTCTCTGAATTGCCTATGCTCTCTATCTTACCCATATTTCTATTGGGTTGTTTTTCCATATTGGAAATTTGGAAGACAGTAAGTACATTATAGATACAAATGCTCTATTTCCTGTATTGCACATGTTTTTACACATGGATTGTTTATTTAATAGATGTTTTGCTCTCTTTTTCTATACATTTGAAATCATGGAGCCAAATGGATGTTTTGTTTTTATTTTTTATAGTTTTCTAACGTGCAATCTTGGTTAAAAGGTTTCCTTCTACCTAGATTATAAAGCCTGTATATAGCTATACTTTCTTGTAGAATTGTGTCTTATTTTTTGCCCTTAAGTTTTTAATAAAATTTGTATTCAAAAGACAAAAAAAACCACCTCCTTTCTCATTGAGTTAAAATAGTATATTTGGCCCATTAAATTTTCAAATATGTTGGCATAAATTTGGATTCTTTATTCTGTGCCAATGATCTTTTGTCTATTCCCAGCCCAAGACCATGTTGACTTAATCATTATTGACTTAATAGAATCATCTGATATCAAGCAGGGCAAGTCTCTATGCCATTATTCTATTTAAAAATTTTGACTATTTTCTAGGATTTATTAATTCCCTGGAAATTTAAACATTATTTATCCATTTCTAAAAACTTCTTAAATTATATGTTTATATGCTTATGTACATGTGTGTATATATATGTGTAGTCTGTGTGAGTGCATGTCTGTATGCCACCTATGATATATATCACCTACAGCATGAATATATGTGTATGTATTGTATATGTTATCGATAACATGTTTTGTTAGCTTTTGACAGTAGTCTTTATTACCTTTTTTATTACTTTAAAATGGTATCCTCTATTTCCCATTTTACATGAAATTTTAAATAAGAATGGCATCTGAATTTTAGAAAATCGATTGCAGTATCCTTGATGTGACCATTTGCTTTTCCTTCCTTAACAGTCACTGCAATTAATTCTGTTGATTAACCCAATTCTGTTGATCATTACCCAGTAATGATCTCCCTTTGTATTCTTGAAATAAGCCCACTTGAACAGAGTTTTGCTCTTGAATATTCATTTGCTACAAAGCTGGATTCTCTTTGATAATATATTTTTGGAAATTATATGTTTATATACCGAAGAAAGTTTTCTTTTTTGTGCCATCTTTACCAGGTCTTGAAGTTATGCAGGATTCATAAAATGAATTGAAAGAAGTTTATATTTTTCTGTGGTCTACATTAGTTGACTAACATTATTTTATTTTAAAAGCAACATGTAGTGAACTTTATTTTTGGTGTACAGTTCTGTAAATTTTAAAACATGTAATTCATGTAACTGCAACTACAGTCAGAATACAGAAGCTTCATCACTCCAAAAAATTTGCTTGCAAATCCTTCTCACAACTGCTAGGCCCTGGCAAATACTAATTTGTTTCATCACTATAAACAGAGTCTTTTCAAGGATGTCATAAAAATGAAATCAGAATATATAACCTTTTGAAATTGGCTTTTTTGGGACTGGCTTCTTTTATTTAGCATAATGCTTTTGAAATTCATCCACGTTGTTGTGTGAATCAATACTTTGTTTATTCATTCAGCTGTTGGAGGACTTTTGGGTGATTTCCAATTGTTGGTGATTATAAATTGAGCTGCTATATACATTCGTGTATAAGTTTTTATGAGCATTTATGTTTTAGTACTTTAAGTAAATACCTATGTGTGGGATGGTGGGGTTGCAAGATGTGTATCTTTAGAATCATGGTTAAGAAATGCAAAACTGTTTTCCAGAGGGACTCTGTCATTTTGCATTTCCATCAGCAACGTATGAAAGTTCCAGTTGCTCAGCATCCTTGCCAGGACTCTCAGTATTCTCAGTAATTTTAATTTTGGCCATTCTAATAGATGTGCAGAGGTATCTCACTATAATTTAAATTTGCATTTCTCTAATGATTAATTATGATGTTAAACATCTTTGTGTGAGCTTATTTGTCCTCCATATATCCTCTTTGGTGAGGTGTCTGCTCAAGTCTTTTGCCCATTTTTAAATTGGGTTATTTTCTGATTGTTGAGTTTTGAATGTTCTTCGTATGTTGCTGTTAAAAGTTCTTTTTAGGTAAGTGATTTGCAAATATTTTCTCCCAATTTGTGGCTTGTCTTTTCAGTCTGTTAATAGTGTCTTTCAAAAAGCAAGCGTTTTCATTTTGATGAAATTTGGCTTATCAGCTTTTAGTTCTGTGGACTGTACTTTTGTTGTCATAACAATGAGCTCTTTTCCTAACTCCAGATCATGAAGATTTTCTATGTTTTCTTCTAAAAGTCTTATAGTTTTATGTCTTACATTAAGATCCGTAGTCTAATGGATCTATGACTCAATCTGAGTATATTTTGTATGAAGTATAAATTTTGTTTTAGGTTGGGGTTTACTTTATTGCATATAGATGTCCAATTTTTCCAATGTCATTTGATCAAAAAATTATCTTTCCTTAATTCTGTTGGTTTTGCACCTTGGTCAAAATCAATTGGCCATACTTGTATGTCTCTTGTTATACAATTTCTCTATTCTAGCCTGTTTATCCATGTGTCTATCTCTTTGTGAGTATACAGTGTTTTGGCTAATGTGGTTTTATAGTCTGTCTTAAAATTGATAATATGATTCTTTTAACTTTGTTCGTTTGCAAAAATGTTTGGCTCTTCTAGCTCCATTGCTTTTCTATGTAAAATTTGGAATCAGTTACCTATATCTACAAGAAACAATGACTGAGATTTTTTTTTGGAATCATATTGAATCTATGATGGATTACTATATTGAATCTTCCAATCCATGAATGTAGTATGTATTTCCATTTATTTAGGTCTTCTTTCATTTTTTTATTAGGATTTTTCAGCTTTGTCATACAAATCCCATGCATTTTTTTAAGATTTAGATTTATGTATTTCATTTTTATAGCTATTTTAAGTGGTATTTAAAAAATTTGTTTCCAGTTGTCCATTGCTAGCTAATATATAGAACCTTGATTTTTTTTTGTTTGCTAGACTTATTTTGTTTTGTCTGGTGTATTTGTTGACCTTGTATCTTGCAATCTTGCTAAACTCAGTTGTTAGTTCTTAGAGTTTTAGTTATAGATTCCTTGAGATTTTCCACATAGACAACTATGTGGAAACTATGATATCTGGGAATAAGGACATTTTTATTTATTCCTTTTCAATGTGTGTGTCTTTTATTCTTTTTGGTATCTTACTGCATTGAGTAGGTCTCTAGTACAATGTTAAACAGGAGTGCCAAGAATGGGTGTCTGCCTTGTTCTCAATCTATGGGAAATTATTCAGCCTCTCATAATTAAACATGATGTTAGCAATGAATTTTTTTTTTTTTTTTGGTAAATGCCCATTGTCCAGTTTGAGGAATTTTCTTTCTATTCCTAGTTTACTGAGAGGTTTTTGGTTTTTTTAAATCATGTATATGAATGGATGTTAGGTTTTGTCAAATGGTTTTCTTCTCTATCAACTGATATGATTTTTAAAAAAATAAGGCTATAAATATGGTGATTTTCAAATATTGAACTAATATTTCTGGGGTAAGTAGCATTTCTGGGATAAATCTCACTTGGTCATGTGACATTTTTTATGTATATTGACACATTGAATCTGCTCACACTTTGCTGAGCATTTTTGTATCTAAATTTAGGAGAGATATTGATCTGTTTATCTATAGCTTGTTTTTTGTACTTTTTTGTCTAGTTTTGGGATCAGCACAATGCCCATTTCATAACATAGATGGGAAGTGTTTCTGGAAGAGCTTATTCAGAATTGGGTTATTTTTCTCTTTAAATGTTTCATAGAATTCACCAGTGAAACCATCAGTTACTAGAGACTTCTTTTTCCTTTTCCAGAATATTTTAAATGAATTCAGTTTCCTTAATAGAACTGTTAGGGGTTGAATTGTATCCTTTCCAAAATTCATACGCTGAGGTCCCATCCCTTAGTATCTCAGAATCGTTTAGAAGCTGGGTGAGGTCATAGGGGAGTAGAGTGGGCCCCTAATCTAATATGACTGATGTCCTTATGACCAAAAGGAAATTTGAACACGCATACACATACAGAGAGAACATAACATGAAGATGAAAGCAGAGATAAGGTGATGACAAAACCAAGGAATGCAAAAGATTGCCAGCACATCACCAGAAGCTAGGGGAAAGCATGTAGCAGATTCTCAGAGCTCTCAGAAAGAGCCAACCCTGCTGCCGCTTGCATTTGTCGCCTCCAGAGCTGTGAGACAGGAAGTCTCTACTCTTTAAGCCACTCAAGTTATGCCTTATGACAGCCTTAGTCAACTAATATAAGAACTATCCCAATTATTTATTTTTTCCTTGTTCAAATATTGGTAATTTATGGATTTTGAAAAAGTGGTCTGGTGGTGTCACCATTTGGTGTTGTCAAATGTATGTGTCTAGTATTATTTGTAGTATTCTCTTATTATCCTGTTAATGTCTGCAGGGTCTGTAGTGATATCCCCTCTTACCTTTCTGATACTGGTGATTTGAATCTTTGAAAAAATTGTTTTTGTCAATCTTACTCTGGAGATTTATACCTTTTAATAATGTTTTTAAGCAATTAATTTTGATTCCATTAAATTTCTCTATTGTTTCTCTGCTCTCAACTATATTGATTTTTCTATTACCTTTATCATAATCTCATTCATTTCTCTACTTGTGTAGGATTTCTTTTGCTCTCTCTTTTTTCCTAGTTTCTTAAGGTGAACATTTATATTATTGATTAGAAATCATTTGTACCAATATAAAAATGTATTGCTAGAAATTTCTTAAAAAGCACTGTTTCATTTATTTGGGATGTGTGATATGTTCATTTTCATTTCATTCAAAATGTTTTCTAATTTACATTGAGACTTCTTCATAGACTTTTGGAAGTATGTTGTTTAATTTCCAGGTGTTTGGAGATTTTTAGAAAACATTTCTATTGATTTCTAATTCAATTCATTATTTTTGGAGAAATATTTCATGTGATTTCCATTCTTTTAAATTTATTACAGTTTGTTATGGTTACCAAGGGGGAAAGGTAGGGAGAGGAATACATCAAGAAATTGGGATTGACATATATACACTACTATGTGTAAAGTCCAAGAGTCTCCTGGACGCGAGGAGATTCAACCAGTCCTTCTTAAAGGAGATCAGGCCTGGGTGTTCATTGGAAGGACTGATGCTGAAACTCCAATACTTTGGCCACCTGATGTGAAGAGCTGACTCATTACAAAAGACCCCAATGCTGGGAAAGACTGAAGGCAGGAGAAGGGTAGACAGAGGATGAGATGGTTGAATGGCATCACTGATCCTATGGACTTGAGTTTGAGCAAGTTCCGGGAGTTGATGATGGACAGGGAAGCCTGGTGTGCTACAGTCCATGGGGTTGCAAAAAGTCGGACATGTCTAAGCGACTGGAGTGAACTGAACTGATGTATAAAATAGATAACTAATAAGAACCGACTGTGTAGCACAGGGAACTCTACTCATTACTCTGTAATGACCTATATTGGAAAAGAATCTAAAAAGGAGTGGATATATATATATAGCTTATTCACTTTACTGTGCAGCAGGAACTAATACAACATTGTAAATCAACTATATTCCAACAAAAATTAATTAAAAAAATTTTTTTAAGTTATTAAAATTTGCTGCTAGGGTTTAAGAATTTTTATTTTTTTAAGCTAAGTAAAACTGAACTGTAAGCCTGTGTATTCCGGTTGGTTTTTTCAATGGTGAGCTATTAATCACCTTTTAAATTTCTTATATGGTAATCTATTTTATTAAAATTTTCATATCATCTTCTTTTTTGCCAGTTTTTTCATCTCCTCTAGATTTCCAAATTTGTTACTAAATAGTTATCTACAATATTGTCTTATAATTCTTTTAATCTTTTCTGTATCTGTGATTATGTTTCCTTTTCCATTCCTAAACTTGTTTTTGTCTTCTCTCTTATTCTCCCTTATTTAGACTCATGAAAGACTTTTTTATTTGATAGATTCTTTCTAAGAATCAGTAAAGAATCTGCCTGCAATGTGGGAGATCCGCGTTCCGTCCCTGGGTAGGAAAGATCCCCTGGAGAAAGGATTGGCTACCCACTCCAGTATTTTTTCCTGGAGAATTCCATGGACAAAGGCTCTGGTATTCATGGGATTGCAAAGAGCTGGACCTGACAGAGCAACTTTTACTTTTCTAAGAATCAGTTTTTGAATTTATAATATTAATAATTACAGTACTTTTTTTTTCCTTAATTAGACTTGTATAACTTCCTTTTTAAACTTTGTTTTTAGTGTTTCAAGATGAATATTAAGTTTCTTTTTATTCTTATTTTGTGGTAATGAGACTTTTGAGTCAACGTTTTCTTCTGAGTTGTTCTATTGCTTTCTCTCAGTGGTGTTTGTATGGGCTGTTTTCCTTTACATTGTTTTCCAGATAGTTTGAAATTTCACCTTTGATTTTGTTTTCATTCCAGGGCTTATTTAGAAGGGTGTTTTAAAATTTCAGATATGCAAAACTTTTTTGATTCTTTAATATGATTTGTTTCTAACTGTATTGGAGCAGTCAAAGATAGTATTAAAAAAAAACAAATTGCAATATTTGAGAAATATAAGCCTTTCTCCCTAAAAACTTATTCCATATATATCACATATATGCCACATGTATATATCCATTTATACATGTATATATCCATTTATTAATTTTAGTCCTTTTTAATTTTTTCTAGTAGGTGTATCACATTAAAATACCTCAACAAATATGTTCTTTGTCTTCTTTAGAGCAGATATTATACTTCAACTTCCCAGATATTAATATCTTACTCTTGATTTTTCTTTATTTTCATTTATTTGATATTTAGTTAACTTTTTTCCAGCTTCATTGGGTATAATTGACAAATAAAATTGTAATATATTTAAAGTACACAACATGTTGATGAATGTATACATTGTGAAGAGTTAATTACCATATCCCTCATCAAGTTAATTAATATATCCATTTCCTTACATAGTTCCTTTGTGTGTGTGTGTGAGAAAACTTAAATTTAACTCTTTTAGCAGATTTCAGTGATATGATACAGTATTATCAACAGTAGTCATCATGTTATGCATTCAATTCATTGACCTTATTCATTTTATAACTGGAACTTTATACCCTTTTATCAACCTTTCCCCATTTTCGCAAGTCATCAGCCCCCAGCAACCACCATTTGCTATGAACTTGAATTTTATTTTATTTATTTTTAGATTCTACATATGTGACAACATGCAATTTTTGTCTTTCTTTATCTTGCTTATTTCACTTAGCATAAGGCCCTCCTGGTCCATCCATTTGTTGCAAATGGCAAGATTTCTTTCTTTTCTAAGACTTAATAATATTCTTGTATAAGTATATGTGTGTGTGTGTGTGTAATGTGAAAGATATATGTCACATTTTATTTATCTATTCATCTGTTGAGAGACAGATTGTTTCCATGTCTTGGCTATAAAGAAAAATTCTTCAGTGAATGTGAAAATGTAGATAGTAACTTCATTTCCTTTACATATACACCTAGGAAGTAGGATTGTTGGTAACTGAGATGGTATTATTATTTAATCAACATATATAGATTTCAAATTATATATGTAATATATATTACATATAAATTACATATGGTAATTCTATTTTTAGTTTCTTGGTTCCTTATGTTTTACCAGGGTCAAGGAAAGGAAGAACTGAATCCATCATGTGCTTTAGGGATCAGGGAATCAGGCTGTTTCCTACAGTTGATCTTGGCTTTGGCTGGGAACACATACATGTCTGCAGTTCAGTGGTCTCCCTGGGGTCCGCGAGTTTATGACACTCAGCTCCAGTTCTAGCTTCAGGTGCTTTACCAGTATAAGGCAGAGACAGTCTTGCACCTTTCTCTTCTGTAGGACTTCCACAGAACTCAGGAGTTTCTCTGCTCCCACAGGGTTGAGCAGCTGTTCAGTGCTGGAGAAGGGGATCGATTGAAGTTGATATTGGGGGAGAAGAGAGTTATAATCAAGCCACATCTTCTGAGAATCACCTGCTGCTTTCCTCTTCTCTGATAGCTGTGCAGATATTCATTGGGGTTGAGGGGTTAGCTGTGTCCTAAAACATAGACTTCTCTGGTGGATCAGTGATAAAGATTCTGTCTGCCAATGTAGGAGACTTGGGTTTGATCCAGGTGCTGGGAAGAGCCCCTGGAGGAGGAAATGGCAACCCATTCCAGTGTTCTTGCCTGGAAGATCCCATCAACAGAGGGAGCCAGGTAGGCTACAGTCCATGGGTTCGCAAAAGAGTTAGACATGACTAAGTGACTAAACAGCAACAACAAAAATACAGACTTAATTTTTCTTCACGTTGCCTAGTAATGTTCATTTAAATTAAAGAGTTTTACACATCAGAATTGGTGTTTTATCTGTTGAGACATCAAAAGCCGAAACAAAGATAGTAATTTTTATCTGACACTAAGCTTAGGCAATTTAAGTAGAGAAAATTGTTATAAATCAACTGTCAAGAATAGATTCTTTTCAGTTTTCCTGGCGATTTAGTTTAGTTTTCTTAGGAAAACCCCAAATTTGTGGTGTTTCTGAAACACAATGTTCACAAAGAGAAAGAAATGAAAGAAGGCAAAGTGGTTGCTTAAGGAGGCCTTAAAAATAGCTAAGAGAAGAGAAAGAGAAAGGGAAAGATACCCAGCTGAATGCAGAGTTCCAAAGAATAGCAAGGAGAGATAAGAGAGCCTTCTTACACGAACAATGCCAAGAAATAGAGGAAAACAATAGAATGGGAAAGACTAGAGATCTTTTCAACAAAATTGGATCTATCAAGATCCAATTCTGTGCATAAATATTTCATGCACAGACTGACATAATATAGGACAGAAATAGCAAGGACCTAATAGAAGCAGAAGAGATTAAGAAGAAGTGGGAAGAACACTCAGGAATGCTATACAAAAAGGTCTGAATAACCCAGATATCTATGATGCTATGGTCCGTCACCTAGACTCAAACATCCTGGACTGTGAAGTCAAGTGGGCCTTAGGAAGCATTACTGTGAACAAATCAGTGGACATGACAGAATTCCAAATAAGCTATTTCAAATTCTAAAAGATGATGCTGTTAAAGTGCTACACTCAATATGCCAGCAAATTTGGAAAACTCAGCAGTGGCCACTTAACTGAAAAATGTCAGTTTTCATTCCCATCCCAAAGAAGGGCAGTGCCAAAGAATGTTCAAACTACCGTACGATAGTGCTCATTTCACATGCTAGCAGGGGCTTCCCTGGGGGCTCAGCAGTAAAGAATCTGCCCGCAATGCAGGAGACGCAGGAGACAACGGTTTGATCCCTGGGTCAGGAAGATCTCCTGGAGGAGGGCATGGCAACCCACTCCAGTATTCTTGCCTAGAGAATCCCATGGACAGAGGAGCCTGGCGGGCTACAAACCATAGGGTCTCAAAGAGTTGAACATGACTGAAATAACTTAGCACACGCACACACATGCCTGCAAGGTAATAGTCAAAATCCTTCAAGCTAGGCTTCAACAGTATGTGATCCAAGAACTTTCAGATGTACAAGCGGGATTTAGAAAAGGCAGAGGAACCAGAGATCAAATTGCCAACATCCGTTGGATCATGGAAAAAGCAAGAGAATTCTAGAAAACCATCTACTTCTGCTTCACTGACTACACTAAAACCTTTGACTGTGTGGATCACAACAAACTGTGGAAAATTCTTAAAGAGATGGGAATACCAGACCCCCTGACCTGCGCCCTGAGAAGCCTGTATGCAGATCAAGAAGCAACAGTTAGAACCGGAAATGGAACAATGGACTGGTTCAAAATTGGGAAAGGAGTATATTGTAACTCTGTTTATTTAACTTATATGTGACATTCATCATATGAAATGCCAGGCTGGATGAATCATAAACTAGAATTAAAATTGCTAGGAGAAATATCAATAGCCTCAGATATGCAGATGACACCACCTTTATGGCAGAAAGTGAAGAGAAACTAAAGAGCCTCTTGATGAACGTGAAAGACAAGAGTGAAAAAACTGGCTTAAAACTCAACATTCAAAAAATGAAGACCTTGGCATCCGATCTGATCACTTCATGGAAAATAGATGGGGAAAAGGTGGGAGCAGTGGCAGATCTTATTTTCTTGGGCTCCAAAATCACTGAGGATGGTGACTGCAGCCATGAAATTAAAAGATGCTCTTTGGAAGAAAAGCTATGACTAACCTGAAAGTGAAAGTGAAGTCGTGTCCGACTCTTTGCGACCCCATGGACTGTAGCCCACCAGGCTCCTCCATCCATGGAATTTTCTAGGCAAGAGTACTGGAGTGGGGTGCCATTTCCTTCTCCAATGATCAACCTAGACAGCATATTAAAAAGCAGAAATGTCACTTTGTAGACAAAGGTCTGTATAGTCAAAGCTATGGTTTTTCCAGTAGTCATGTATGGATGTGAGAGTTGGACCGTAACGAAGGCTGATGCTAAAGAACTGATGCTTTTACACTGTGGTGATGGAGGAGACTCTTGAGAGTCCCTTGGACTGCAAGGAGATCAAACCAGTCCATCCTAAAGGAAATCAGTCCTGAATATTTATTGGAAGGACTGATGCTGAAGCTAAAGCTCCAATACTTTGGCCACCTGATGTGAAGAGCTGGGTCATTTGAAAAGACCCTGATGCTGGAACAGACTGAAGGCAGGAGGAGAAGAGGATGACAAAGGAGGAGATGGTTGGATAGCATCGCTGATTCAATGGACATGAGTTTGAGCAAACTGGGAGATAGTGAAGGTCAGGGAAGCCTGGTGTGCTAGTCCATGGGTCACAAAGGGTTGGACATGAGTGAGCAGCTGAACAACAACAAGCCTGACAACATAAGACATGAATATCAAAATAGTGTTGATACTTGAAAAGTCTCATTGTATGTGTATATGTTTGTGTAGGCAATAGTGATTAAAAAGTCACACTAGCACTTTCTTCTCCCTTAGTAAGTAAACAACCCTATAGAATTAAGCTGAAGCTAAAAGGAGGAGATCTTTGATATTTTTTGTATCCCTTGTGACATTTTAGTGACTTTTGGTTGCCACCAATGACAAAGATTATTCTGAAGGTTAGAGAAATCCCTTGAGGGCATTTTTCAGATATGTTTTTGTTACGTGCTTAATATCGCTGAATTCTCAGATCTTATGTATTTTCATGACACAGAATACATACTCTAAATGCAGGTGTATTCCTTTAACTGTGGGTATTTATTTAACAAATTTCCTCTCAAGTCTTCTGGCGTCAGACACAGTATGACAATAGTTAAGGATCTGTCACCATTCCCATTAAAAACCTTATTGTTTAGGCTTTGCTTCCTTGACTGTTTCAAATTACATCTAGCTGAGACTTGCCAAAGAAGTTGTCAGCTTAGATATGACTTCGATTTTGAAAAACTGTTGAAAATAGGAAAGCCATTTATAGTGACAGAAAAAAAGAGAATTTGGCTGGCATCAAGTGTCTTTTCTTGCTGAAATATATGTGTTCATGAAGTTTTCCAAACAATTGCAGTATGGATTAGTACATTTTGACACTTTAAAAATAAGTATGCTTTAAAACAGGATAGATAATTAACTGGAAAAATATATGTCTCCCTGTATATTAGAAATGTTTCTTCATTTTATCACAAGTGTCCAATATGTCACTATGATAGGATTGAAATGGTGAGATTCTATTTATACAGAATATGAATCAGGAACATCTCCAGAAACATCTACCACAAAAAGAACATTTGCATAAGAATATACATTTTCATCTCTTTGGGATAGTCAGGGAACTGGGTTAAAACTATACTTTTTTGCATAATGCTTAGATTCAGAATAAAGTAAAGCTCAATAACTCATTGTATAGGAGGCAGTGATCAAGACCATCACCAAGAAAAAAGAAATGCAAAAAGGCAAAATGGTTGTCTGAGGAGGCCTTACAAATAGCTGAGAAAAGAAGAAAAGCTAAAGGCAAAGGAGAAAAGGAAAGATATACCCATCTGAACGCAGAGTTTCAAAGAAGAGCAAGGAGAGATAAGAAAGCCTTCCTCAGCAATCAATGCAAAGAAATAGAGGAAGGCTATTTCTGGGAAAGACTGGGAAAGACTAGAGATCTCTTCAAGAAAATTAGAGATATGAAGGGAACATTTCATGCAATAATGAGCACAATAAAGGACAGAAATGGTATGGACCTAACGGAAGCAGAAGATATTAAGAAGAGGGGGCAAGAATATACAGAACTGAACAAAAAAGATCTTCATGACCCAGATAATCATGATGGTGTGATCACTCACCTAGAGCCAGACATCCTGGAATGTGAAGTCAAGTGGGCCTTAGGAAGCATCACTACAAACAAAGCTAGTGGAGGTGATGGAATTCCAGTTGAGCTATTTCAAATCCTGAAAGATGATGCTGTGAAAGTGCTGCACTCAGTATGCCAACAAATTTGGAAAACTCAGCAGTGGCCACAGGACTGAAAAAGGTCAGTTTTCATTCCAATCCCAAAGAAAGGCAATGCCAAAGAATACTCAGACTACCTCACAAGTGCACTCATTTCACACGCTAGCAAAGTAATGCTCAAAATTCTCCAAGTCAGGCTTCAATAGTACGTGAACCGTGAACTTCCAGATGTTCAAGCTGGATCTAGAAAAGGCAGAGGAATCAGAGATCAAATTGCCAACATTTGCTGGATCATCGAAAAAGCAAGAGAATTCCAAAAAAACATCTACTTTTGCTTTATTGACTATGCCAAAGCCTTTGACTGTGTGGATCACAAAACTGTGGAAAATTCTGAAAGAGATGGGAATACCAGACCACCTGACCTGCCTCCTGAGAAATCTGTATGCAGGTCAAGAAGCAACAGCTAGAACTAGACATGGAACAACAGACTGGTTCCAAGTTGGGAAAGGAATACCTTAAGGCTGTATATTGTCACCCTGCTTATTTAACTTATATGCAGAGTACATCATGTGAAATGCCTGGTTGGATGAAGCATATGCTGGAATCAAGATTGGTGGGAGCAGTATCAATAACCTCAGATACACAGATGACACCACCCTTATGGCAGAGAGTGAAGAACTAAAGAGCCTCTTGATGAAAGTGAAAGAGGAGAGTGAAAAAGTTGGCTTAAAACTCAACATTCATTAAACAAAGATCATGGCACCCGGTCCCATCATTTGATGGCAAATAGATGGGCAAACAATTGAAATAGTGAGAGACTTTATTTTGGGGGGCTCTAAAATCACTGCAGATGGTGACTGCAGCCATGAAGTTAAAAGACGCTTTCTTCTTGGAAGAAAACCTGTGACCAACCAAGACAGCATATTAGAAAGCAGAAACATTACTTTGCCGACAAAGGTCCATCTAGTCAAAGCTATGGCTTTTCCAGTAGTCATCTATGGATGTGAGAGTTGAACTATTCTTTATAGCTTTCTTTAAGCTGAGTGCCAAAGAACTGATGCTTTTGAACTAGGGTTTTGGAGAAGACTCTTGAGAGTCCTTTGGACTGCAAGGAGATCCAACCAGTCAATCTTAAAGGAAATCAATCCTGAATAGTCATTGGAAGGACTGATGCTGAGGCTGAAACTCCAATTCTTTGGCCACCTGATTCAAAGAACTGACTCACTGGAAAAGACCGTGATGCTATGGAAGATTGAAGGTGGGAGGAGATGGAGACGACAGAGGGTGAGATGGTTGGATGGCATCACTGACATGATGGACATGAGTTTAAGTAAGTTCCAGGAGTTGGTGATGGACAGGGAAGCCTGGCATGCTGCAACCCATAGGGTCACAAAGAGTCGAACCGGACTAAGTGACTGAACTGAACTGAACTGAAAAACTCAATAAATAGGTTGATCAGTTATTAGATCTCTTAAGAAGAGAGTTTTCTGAATTGTGAAACTAACAAAATCACCCAGAATGCAGTTCAGAGATAAAGAGATATGAAAATGGAAGAAAAATTAAGAGGCATGGAGGGAAAAATTAAAAGCTCCAACATTAATAAGAGTTCTAGGAGCAGTTAGAGAGAATGGTGTAGGTTGAATATTTTAAGAGATGATGGTTGAATTTTTTTTTTCAGAATTGAAGAAAGACATGCTTCCTCAAATATAAGAAGCAATATTAAGTTGCAAGCAGGATTTGAAAAACAAGTCCATACCTAGCACATATATAAACTACCAGAAAAAAGAAGCCAGGTTCTTATTCTTTTCTAGGTAATTTTACTGATAATAGGCTTCTCACAGCAAAAAGTAGATGCCAGGTATCAATTAAATAATTTTTGTAGTTCCTACGAGGAAGCAAACTGGGATTCCATTCCCAGGTAAAATATTGGTCAGGCATGGGTGCAGAATGTAGACAAAAGTAGATATGCAAAGACTAAGAATTTATTATTCAGTTTATTGTTTATTAATTATTCTTTCTATGGAAAGACCTACTGATATGTTTACTTCAGTAATAATCAAGAAGGAAAAAGTAGGAGACAAATGAAAGAGGAAAGTATGATATTCAGGACAAATTAAGGTTGACTGTTTCCCCTCCTACCCCCTCCACCCATGTCCTTCAGCCCCTCAATAACACAGCGAGAGTCAGAGGCTGTTTGATTAAAGACATGCTAAGGTCCTCTTCTGTTGGGGGGGCATCAAGAATTTTTTATGGAGATGTATTTGACATATAAGATTATATTAGTTTCGGATATCCCACATAATAATTTGATATATGTGTATGTTGTGAAATGATCATCACAGTAAGTCTAGTCAATCCATCACCATAGAAAACTAGAAACAATTTTTTCTTGGGATGAGAACTTTTAAGATCTACTCTCTTAGCAGCCTTCAAATGTAGAATACAGCATTATCAACTACAGTCACCAAGCTGTACATTACATCCAAGAGTTTGATTAAGAAGAGCATTTGCTAAAAACACATATTAAGTTTGAGAGCAACAGAGAGAATAGAAAGAATTGACAAGTGGAATGAAACCAACCTTTGAACTTCATGGTAATTCCACTTTAATGATACACTTTTCAGTCTTGACCTCCATGTCCTGGTTAAGATGAAGCCTGGTTTTTCTCCAGTTCTCTCTTTAAAACAGCAGTTCAAATGATTGGGTGTTTCTTGTTAACTCACCCAGTTTCCAGGCAAAAGACAGTAGTATCCTTCAGAATAAAGTTAAGAATATAGACACTCCCCTAAGCTCTCTGTACATGTTGTGGGTTAGGAAGATATCTTGTTAAACCTCATTTAATTGAAGGGATATGGGTTTGTTTTGCAGAAGGGAAAGGAAATGCTCAAAAAATGAAGTGTTTCAAAAATGACAGTAATGATAAGCTACTATTTATTGAGTATCTGCTTATGCCAAACAAACTACATTTTAACTCTGAATATGACCTTACACTTTAGATATCTTTAACCTCATTTTAAGGATGTGATGATGGAATAGCTCATAAAAGGGAACCCTGAATTTGAGCCTGTTTTTGGAGGGACAGTAGTGTTGAAGCGGGATCTTATTTCCCTGTCCAGGGATTAAACCTAGCCACCAGTCCACCGTGGGCTAGAAGCTAGAAGCAAAGTTCCCTGATTCTCACCCTGTCCGAAACCAAGAATGTTACAAGGAGGCAAAAACTGCAAAACAGGCACACAGTTTATTATTAGAGACACAGCACAATGCATGGGAGAACACACAGAGAAACAGCTTATTTATGTGAGAAGCAAGGCAGAGATACACACCCAGAAAGGACTGTGGGTGTTCTGAATGAGTAGTATAGTAAAGAGGTGGTTTACATCACTTTTATAGGACAGCCCTTCTGGGTCTTATGTTTATATTTGGCCAATTATCTTGTTTCTTTCTCCACATTTGATTGGTCCTAGGACCCTCCGCAAGATGCATGTGCAACTTTTTTCTCAGAGGGATTGCACCGTAGAGGGCTATAGGTGCATGTCCACACTCGTTACGGGGTGGGACCCCATCCCTTTTTGATCTCCAAGAAGCCTTCCTATGCATGTGCAGACAAGGAAATCTTAACCTCAATCTCTTTACTTTCAGTTCAGTTCAGTTCAGTCACTCAGTCCTGTCTGACTCTTTGCAACCCCATGGACCGCAGCATGCCAGGCTTCTCTGTCCATCACCAACTTCCCTGTCCATCTTGCTCAAACTTATGTCCATCGAGTTGGTGATGCCATCCAACCATCTCATCCTCTGTTGTCCCTTTCTCCTCCTGCCTTCAATCTTGCCCAGAATCAGGGTCTTTTCCAGTGAGTTAGTTGTTTGCATCAGATGGCCAAAGTATTGGAGTTTCAGCTTCAGCATCTGTCCTTCCAATGAATATTCAGGGTTGATTTCCTTTAGGATTGACTGGTTGGATCTTCTTGCAGTCCAAGGGACTCTCAAGAGTCTTCTCCAACACCACAGTTCAAAAGCATCAATTCTTTGGGCCAGAGCTTAGCTTTTGCCACTAGCTTTGTCCTAGGAGGGTCTGTGTGAGAACAAAGCTTGAATTTCACTCCACTTGACAAAAACCAGGTGTCCCAGCCCAGGGGCCTATCTATCTTCTTCCTCAAGCCCGGGCACCTCTGATTTTACTTTTCATTCTCTATAATCTGTTTTGCTGTATTTTAAATGGTATTCTCACATATGAATATCTTGTTCTAATGCTTGATGTATCTTGATCTTTTGAAACTGAGGGAGAAATCAGTGTACAAAGCAGGATACACAGTTTTATATTCTTCAGTAGTGTTTTTCACTTAGCTTTTGACATACTATGTGATGTGTAGAATGAAAAGAATTTAAAATAGGGTTTGTCCACAGTGGGCTAACTCTTTAATTTTCTTAAAAACATTAGTGGATCTTTAAAAGACATTCTATGTTGCTGTTTGGTATGTGCGTAGTTTTATTTTTTTGTTGGAGGGATGGTTGGTGAGAAGTAGATTCTCTTGAGGGCTCCTTAGGTGGTGCTAGTGGTAACGAATCCGCCTTCCAGATGTGGGTTCTATCCCTGGGTTGGGAAGATCCCCTGGAGAAGGGCAGGGCAACCCACTCCAGTATTCTTGCCTGGAGAATCCTATGGACAGAGGAGCCTGGTGGGTTACAGTCCATAAACTCTCAAAGAGTCGGAAATAACGGAAGCAACTTACACACACAGGTTCTCTTGAAGAGATAGAACTAAAATTATATATATATATATATATATATATATATATATATATATATATATATATATATATTTGCTGCAAAAAGCTTTATTGTTTCCACATATCTAAGTCATGAAAGAGGGCTCCAGGGAAGTAAAAATTGCCTTGTGGCCGCAGAGAGTGGCTTCAGGTAGAAGCCCTGATGCCAGAGGTGCTACTCAGAGTCCTCTGGTTTTTGGAGGCTCCTGGTCAGTCTTTAGGGTGAGCCTTTCAGAGAGAGACTCACCCAGCCCAGCCCTGGGAGCCACCAGCCTGAGGAGGTGGGTCAGGTGGTCTCCCATCTTCTCGATGATTTTCACCTGCTCCTCCAGGACACGGCTCTCCAGAAAGTCATGGAGGTGGGAGTCTGCGTGGCAGAACCAGGGCAGGCAGATCCAGGAGGGCCTGGCTCAGATTCTTCTCCCTGAGAATGGTGGCTTCATAGCATCCTGGGTTTTACCCTACTCGTCTTGAGAAGCTTCTGCATGTTCTGGAAGAGGGCACAGCAGCAATACTGATTTTGCATTTTCCAGAGACTCTTAATGCCCTGAGCTTCTCCTCAGCAGAAAGTTTTAGACCACACCATCTAGAGCCACATTGTTGCTGCTGAAATAGAAGCCCAGAGAGAGGGAGGTGCCCGCAGATGCATGTTGAACTAGCGGTGGATGGCAGCCTCCACCATGGTGGAATAATTATGACAAATATGGGAGCTCGTGGTTGACAGTAAGTTAAATTAAATTTAGTTAAATTAAAAAAAAATGGTGTTGGCTAGTCCTGGAGAACTGAGTGGTTGATTACGAAGGTTGTGCCTAGAGAGAAGGTTGGAGGGTGGTCAGAGACTGGAAGAAAGGGAGTCCGTGGGTTGATTCCTCCAAACACTGTTGTTGAAGCAAAAGACAGATCTGAGGGACTGCTGGGCCACTGCCTTAAGTGATCTTAAAAAAAAAAGAATCACATTATGATAAACCAGATTTTAAATAGGCAGTAACTTATTAGAGTCTAAATTAAAGCTCCTCTATTAAAGGGGGCACCATTATATGGCATCCTGCTCCCAAATGCTGGTAGTTAGAAGTGTGGCGGCACCTCTGAGCTCTAACCAGCACAGAGATAGAAAAAACCATTTGTCTACATTAATTTTCCTCAAACTGCTGTTGAGAAAACTGTATGAAATTGGAGAAAACTTTGTCCATGTGAATCCAACCCTACCTACGAGAATGGCCTCAGGGCCTCCTAGATGCAGAAGCCATATTCTGATGCCAGAGCACATGTAAATTGTTCAGTCTCTTCATCAGAGCTTGGCTTCACATGTAGATTTCTCCACAGGGAAGAATACACTGAGCAACAATCCAGCTGTTACATTAGTCTCTTATGAATTTGAATTATGTTCTTTTGTTTTTGAGAAACTAATCTCTGCCTTGGATATTCACAAAATCCAATTTCTGAGCCTTTAAAACGTAAGTCCCATTTTTGAATGGGACTCTCTTCTGAGTCTCTCCCTAGTGATGAGCATATCTGGACACATCCCCTCAATATCCACAATTCTTCTGGCTCATCTGTGTTTTATTGTTGTTGTTTCATTTGTTCTCTGTGTGTTCACATTTATCCAGTATTGAAATTGTTGTTTTCAGCCTCACTCTCTCTGATTTGTGGGGGTCGGGGTAGGGGGCTGGATTTCCAGAAGCAACACTTGTAAGTTTAAAAGAATATGATGTTCATTGGAAACAAAGAAAAACTTACACGGTAAAGTTAAAATGAAAATTCATTTACCTACGTAACTTGAACTTAAACTCTACAGTTAAATGCCTGTGACAGCACAAATTTCTAATCCTTGCATGGCATATATGTGTTGCTTTTGTTTTCGGAGAGCAAGAGGCTGTGAATTTCAAGTTAGATCCTCAAAGGTATCTCTTTTAGAATACTGAGTTGTAAAAATTTAGGAACTAACCTTTGGGTTTATGTGTGCTAAAAAGATAAGCTTTCTGTTGCCCAAGCACTAGTCCATTGGAACTGACTGATAATGGATTAGAAAAATAGCATAACAGAGTTACGTGATATTTATTTTGCAAATAGCATGGTGTGAAAAAACAATTGATAACATGTAAAATGAGTCCTTGAAATGTAGACTTCCTATGAATTTTACATGTCTCTTGGTGTGATGACCATTGGAAGAATTAATCTTCAAATCTAAATTAACATACAAAGAATAAACAAGATCTAGGAATAAGAGGTCATAGAAAGTCAGACAGAATGGTATAATTAAAGTTTCTAAGGGTGAAAGATGGCTTACATTGAGTGTGTTCAGGTATCTCTTTTTGAGGGATTTATGGTGCTTCCCAGGGAGCACATTTTTAATCCCATTGCATTGGGGTTATACACATAATATACAAATAATGAAAAGTGGTTACATCACCAGAGTGACAGAGCCCCCTATGAGAAGAGCCAAATGTCAAGAAGAGGCAAGGCCTCAGGTATGAATTCTAGTTCTCTTTCTGACTTTTCGTCTTGTACCTCCTGTCTGGATCTCACACACAGTGGTTTCATGTTCTTATATCTCACGCTGGGGTTAGTCATCTGACCCTCCCTCTCCTCAGCTAAACTTGGAGGGTAATAGCATCTACCTTTAGTCTCAGGAGGGTCAAATGATTCGATGCACACATGGCATTTAGAGTAGTTCCTGGCAGGGAGAAAACATTCAGAAGTTCCTCTACCACCTCCTCACTGTATCACCCTATCATCAAATCACAGTTCTTTTGGAGAAAAAGGAAACTGAATTTCTTTCTTCAAACTGGACAACTGGCTAAATTAACTTGTATTTCTTCTGTTCAGATATCCTACATATTAGTTTGCTAGGCGATGCAATAACAAAATACCACAGACTGGGAGGTTTAAACAACAGAAGTTGATTTTCTCACTCTTCTGGAGGCTAGAATCCTGAGATCAAGGTGTTGGTAGGTTTGGTTTCTCCTGAGGCCTCTCTCCTTAGCTTGCAGATGGCTCCCTTCTTGCTCTACACTTAATTGACCTTTTCTTGGTGCATGCTCATCTCTGGTGTCTCTTCCTCTTCATATGTGGACACCAATTCTCTTGGATTAGGGCCCCATACTTATGACCTCATTTAATCTTAATTACCTCTTTTAAGGTCCTGTCTTTAAATACAGTCACATTGGGGATTAGGGCTTCAACATATGAATTTTAGGGACCACAGTTTGGTCCGTGAAACCCTATAAGACATTTTAAGGCTTGCATTTAGGTGAACAGTTACAAGCATGACTTCCAACCTTCTTGAAGATGTTCACAGGTGCTTTGTCCTCAATTAAGGTAAATACATTGCTCTCAACATTGGAATTTAGCTCTGTTCAGTCACTCATATTATACTTGTTCTTCAATATTCCTGTGTTGAAAGGAACTTCCCTTTCTTGATCATGAAGTAAAAGGTAGACAGTACCATTAGGATGCCAGGCTGAGTGCCCAGGTGTAATCAGACCTGCTTTCAGGGCCTGGAGGAGTCAGGGTTATTTACTGTCCTGTGGAGCTCTGCAGTGGGATTCCCAGTTGGCTCGGTGGTAAAGAACCCACCTGCCAATGCAGGAGTCTCTGAAGCCACAGGTTGGATGCCTGGGTCAGAAGGATCCCTTGGAGGAGGAAATGCAACCCACTCCAGTATTCTTGCCGGAAAAATCCCATGGACAGAGGAGCCTTGTGGGCTGCAGTCTGTGGGGTGGCAAAGAGTTGGGCACAAGTGAGCAAGCATGCACAGAGGTCTGCAGGGGGATTTACTTTAGAAATAGGACAAAGTAAGCAATCTGCTGCTGCTGCTGCTAAGTCACTTCAGTCGTGTCTGACTCTGTGCGACCCCATAGACGGCAGCCCATAAGGCTCCCCTGTCCCTGGGATTCTCCAGGCAAGAACACTGGAGTGGGTTGCTGTTTCCTTCTCCAATGCATGAAAGTGAAAAGTGAAAGTGAAGTTGCTCAGTCGTGTCCAACTCGTAGCGACCCCATAGACTGCAGTCCACCAGGCTCCTCCGTCCGTGGGATTTTCCGGCAAGAGCACTGGAGTGGGGTGCCATTGCCTTCCCCAAAGCAATTTGAGGGTACGTTTATTGAGTTCCAGGTCCTTCTGTGACTCTCACGGTAGCTGTGTATTTGACAAGGTAGAAGTTCAATTTATTTACTTTTGCCAGAGGACCTAGTGGTAGGTGGACCTAAAAGTCTGTGGAAAGTGGGGTAAGTCAGTTAGCTTAAGTAGCACATGGGTTCACAAGGTTCATATCTAAGTTCAAAGTTATGGTTTGCCAGTTAGGCATTAACTGAGGTGACCCCTGCAGAGGTCACTCAAAGTGCATAAAGAAGAGAGACTGATAGACTGGCCTCCATCCCACACTAGGTCATCAACAGAAAACAATGCTTTGGTGTCTGCCCACGGGGGGTCCAGACCTACCTAAACTAACCCCTTGGGCGGCAGGTTGGAATTTGGAGACTGCATGAGGGAGTCTGAGGAGTTGTGTCCTGAGCAGCCAGGCCACATGAGGTCCCAGGTGTCATTGGCTGAGGTCACCCCAAGTGGGATGCTGTCATCTCTCCGTTTTCAGGCCCCTGGGACAATCCCATTTGTTCAGGTTCCAAACTCTTTGCTATATGAAAACTCTTGGGTTTCCCAGAACTAACTGCCACACTGGGTCTCTGGATTGGAACGTGGTGCTCATTCAGAAGCAGCAGCCCCTCCTGGGTGATGGAGGGCAGTGCCTGAGATCTAGAGTTAGTGGGTAGGTGGCAGACACTGACTCAGGGAACACCAGCCAACCCAGAGCACTCCTTGGACATGATAGGGGAAAGGGCATTCTGTAATCTAGGCACATGGGATAGGGGGTTGACCGTCGAGATATGTTAAACATTGGGGCAGTCTGGGGTGATGCCTCCAATTGGAAATGCTACCTTCTGTGGAGAGGTGGGTCCACGTGCTGAATCAGAAGTGTGCCTAGCCTTATGTCATTCCAGATCTTTCAGTAGTTCCCAATTACTGTATTCAGGGATGAAACTGGCATGCCCTTGCCTGGAATGCAGGCCCCCACGCAATATGTCCCCGGCCCTGTTCTGTTCAGCCTTACTTCTTTACATTTTTGGCATCTTCTGTGCTCTTGCCAGAAGTACCTTTACCCATCTCTTTCCTGTGCAGGGAAAGCTAACCCACCCTCCTAACCAAGTGCCTAGTCATCCCACATGACCTGAGTCCGTGATCTTCTGGAGGGAGACATCTCTCAACCATTTTGTTATCATTTTGTATCCCGCCCCCCACCTTTTTTAAAAAACAAACAAACAAATAAAAAGCAACTAAGCTGGCTTCCTTAAGCTTCAGGCTCCACCAAATCTGGATCCAGACCAAGACATAAAAAAAATAGGCCTTAGATTCAGTCATAAGGGTTGCAGAGCTACAAAGGAGACTGAATGTTCATTTTTTTTTTTTTTTTTGCCTTTGAAATTTTTTTTAAAATTTTATTTTATTAGTTGGAGGCTAATTACTTCACAACATTTCAGTGGGTTTTGTCATACATTGACACGAATCAGCCATAGAGTTACACGTATTCCCCATCCCGATCCCCCCTCCCACCTCCCTCTCCACCCGACTCCTCTGGGTCCTCCCAGTGCACCAGGCCCGAGCACTCGTCTCATGCATCTCACCTGGGCTAGTGATCTGTTTCACCATAGATAATATACATGCTGTTCTTTTGAAACATCCCACCCTCACCTTCTCCCACAGAGTTCAAAAGTCTGTTCTGTACTTCTGTGTCTCTTTTTCTGTTTTGCATATAGGGTTATCATTACCATCTTTCTAAATTCCATATATATGCATTAGTATACTATACTGGTGTTTTTCTTTCTGGCTTACTTCACTCTGTATAATGGGTTCCAGTTTCATCCATCTCATTAGAACTGATTCAAATGAATTCTTTTTAATGGCTGAGTAATATTCCATGGTGTATATGTACCACAACTTCCTTATCCATTCATCTGCTGATGGGCATCTAGGCTGCTTCCATGTCCTGGCTATTATAAACCGTGCTGTGATGAACACTGGGGTGCACGTGTCTCTTTCAGATCTGGTTTCCTCGGTGTGTATGCCCAGAAGTGGTATTGCTGGGTCATATGGCAGTTCTATTTCCAGTTTTTTAAGAAATCTCCACACTGTTTTCCATAGTGGCTGTACTAGTTTGCATTCCCACCAACAGTGTAAGAGGGTTCCCTTTTCTCCACACCCTCTCCAGCATTTATTGCTTGTAGACTTTTGGATAGCAGCCATCCTGACTGGCGTGTAATGGTACCTCATTGTGGTTTTGATTTGCATTTCTCTGATGATGAGTGATGTTGAGCATCTTTTCATGTGTTTGTTAGCCATCTGTATGTCTTCTTTGGAGAAATGTCTGTTTAGTTCTTTGGCCCATTTTTTGATTGGGTCATTCATTTTTCTAGAATTGAGCTTCAGGAGTTGCTTGTATATTTTTGAGATTAATCCGAATGTTCATGTTTTATATGAACATTCCTAAGTTAAGTCAGGGTCTTGCTTGGGAAGTAGTGAGTATCCAGTAGATTTTAAGCTTCTTTACTTCTACTTCCTCTTCTAAAATGTTAGGTCCTTAAGAAGTGTCATTTCATTTTCCAGTTCCTTCTGTCAAGCAGAGAGCATGGCACTTTGTAAACCCTTAGAAAAAATTTGCAGACTAAGTTAAGGTGTGTATGTTAGGTGTATGAAGCATGATACCAAACTATGAGATGTTTGGAGCAGAGCTGTTCAGTAGGAGTATGTGAGCCTGTTTAAACTTATTCTAGAAGCCTTAAAAAACTAGAAAGATACAGGTAAAATTAATTTTAATAATCTATTTTATTTAACTCAAGATATCCTAACTTTTATCATTTCAACAAGTCTGTACATAGATGTATAAAGTGATTACTGAAATAGGTTACCTTCTTTCCTCATGCAAAATCTTTGCAATCTGTTGTGTATTTTACACTTAAGGCACATCTCAGCTTGGATTCACTTCATTTCAAATGTTCAACAATCACATGTGACTTGTGCCTGCCACTTTGGGCAGCACAGATGTATGGTTTTAAAAACAGTGACAGGAAGAAGAAAATGCTTTTGATCCAGCGATTTAATGATGGTTGCATCAGTGACTTCTAAATTCTAATAATATTTCTTGCCTCCAAAAGTCACATTAATTTTGTCAAAATGCCCTCTCCACCAAAACCTTCCAGTAGATGGAGAGTAAAAATGCACAGGTATCAGTATTTAAATGTAAATGTGGAGGTCATAGTATTTTTAGAGCTGCAGTAGAAGAAATGCAGCCTCCAGGGGTCAGGTGTTTTTAACATGCAAATAGCATTGTGAAGTCCTGAAAGAGATAGAGTTCTCATTTATGAATCATTATAATAACTCCAAGACCCTTCATTTCAGTGCAGAATTTTCTGAGCTCATTATGTGAAAGGAGCGTATTGTCTAGTACATTCTGTCTCAGGAAGCTCATCTGCTCCTACTCCAGTTGATGCGAAAGCTGTATGTTTACATGAGAAAAACTTTCATTAGACATTGCTGGTGGTGAATTTTGTAGTCAGGGAGCCTTGTGTAAATCACTGGTGTGGCTTTGCTGACTTCCTAGTCAAACTCAGGCCGTGTGTCACTGCACGCAGCAAATTAAATTTCGATGAGCTTGGGAAAGTAATTGGGCTGTGAATGTTACCCATTACTCAGAGAATTGTAAATGTCCAGAAATGAAACCAAACGATGTAAAATCCAATTAATGTTTTCGGGGCAAGCAGGACCATAGAGATATAGAACAGTCAGGGACCTGTGTCCAGCCCCTAATATTTCACATGAAGAGTCTCAAGGCCCTGAGGGGCTTGAGTGTCTTCACCAAGGTCGGATAAGTCATTTCAGTGGCCATGGGGACTAGGATCCATTCCTCCTGACTCTTTAGCTCTGTTCCCCTGCATCTCTTCCTATCTGCAGCTTTGGTCATTTGTCTGAATTTTGTTATCTCAGGAAGGAGGAGAGGCAGAAAAGGCAAAGACTGTCAGCACTTGCTCTTTCCATTATTATGTAGCATATGATGATCGTTCCCATCCCATTTCCTGCCACAGCAGAATAGAAACATAACATTTTATAGGTAAATGTCAGTTTGGAGAGAAATACTGTTTTTTTTGAGCCAGAAGTTGATGGAAGTAAAATGAAAAAAAAAGTGGGTCAGACAACAACTAAAGTGATCTGGAACAAGAAGGGCCATTCTGCCGGAGCTCATCCTTTGAGAGAGGCCAGTCAGTAGGTGCTCAGTCAATATTAACTTGGTTGATCACTTAAAAGATATGGCAGAAGAAGGAGAGGGATTTCGATGGTCCTTGACCAAGGCTTGGGGTCTTTGGATTCAGAGGCGTTTGGGGTGCCTGGGGGCAGAATCCAGGGCTGACTTAAAGAAGGCGACAGGAGGGTAGGCAGCTTATGGCCTGTAGGTGGACGTGGCACTGGCTCCTACAGGCCACAATCTCAGATGGGCTGTTTCCCAGTGGTGTCTCCTCAGAACAACTTTCTGCCCTTTTAAAGACAAGAGTGCTGACCCACGCGACTCCTTGTGGAGTTCCTACACCAACCCTATCGTAGGATCGCTGGGAGTGGCAAGGAGCGGCATGACTGTTCACCGACGATGAAGGCATCCAAGGACTGAGCATGTCCACAGAAAACAGGAATAGTATGCCATCTTTCCCTCTGCTATGAAGAACTCTGACCTTTCTTGCCTTTTGTGGTGGCTTAGAATAATAACAGAATTGGTGGGTGGAGGGACCCAAGGGGCCTGGGTAAAGCCTACAGGAGAAGGTTGTCTTTGCATCTACTGAGGAGCTCTGACACAACCTCTCCTCTCCCATTATTTTCCACTTCAGAAAGAAAGCCATCCCAGTGCTCCCTATGTGGGTCCTGTAGCATTCACTTAACAGCCTGTTTATTTGAAATCTTGGACTTGAGGCTGAGGGGAGATTGAAAGTGCCAGCCTCAGGCACTCTTGATCTCCTGCTCCTTATGAATGCCGCATTCATCACTTAAATGTAATATATTTATAATCAGAGCCAAGGCAGCATGACCTTGTTTTATTCTAAATAAATCACAAGCAGCTAGACATGGGGGCTTCCTGCTTTAAATCAGACGCAAAACGTGTTAGCTGTCAAGGACTTTGTTATGATTCTGTTGATCTCTTTAGGTTTGATCTCTTTCTTCGTTATTTATATAAAAGGAAGCAGAAAATTGGTGGTGGGTGAAGGGAAGGTGGGATGGGCTCCCCAGAAAACCACAGTTCAGGAATTGCTCAGCAATGGAAGCTTACATAGCGTGGACTTTCCCTCAGGAGGGGTAGGGGCAGGAAAATGACATGTCTGAGGCTTAGATCTTCCAGCCCAAGATAATTAATTTTGAAGCCACATTTTTTCCCCTCTCTGGAAACATTAATCATGAAAATTAAAAAAAAAAACAAAAAACCCAAACTGGCTCGGTTGTTATTTATTGCTTCTCAGTGCAGCAGGGCTTAAAGAGCACTCACCAGGAATGTTCAAACACATTTTTTTTTTTCCCTCCCAGGACTTAGTCTGGGGCCAGCCCTGTATATAAATATCATTACAGGGCGACAACTCCAGTCTTCTGCAGCCTCCTCTTGGACCCTGTCTGCCTGACTCTGCTTTCACCATCTCTGCTAGATAAAGATGCAGTTCCCTTTGGCGACTTGGATTGTCCTTAAAAGTCAGACTGGTCAGAGTAAAACAAGCACTGCTTATTTTAATGATGGTAGCGAGTGGAACTCCAAGATCCAGCACCAAGCATTTGCACAGAAGGAAATTCATGGGGGCATTGTTGCTTTAAGGGATCTGATTATTTGCCTACAGCTGGTTCCTCAGCTCTCCCCCCACCCTCCCACCCACCCACCCACTGGTTCCCCTTGTTACAAGGTGTTCTGTCTTGGAGATGAAACAAGTGAGGGCTAAACTAATTAACTAACCAGCAGTGATCTACCGCTTCAGCACCTTGCATTCCTGAAGATTTACCCCATTTCAAATTCATTGCCATTTCCCTCCAGGGAAATAAAGATTGCTGCCTATTAAAGATGGGGACAGAAAAAGGCACCTTCACTGCAGACAGCCTGTACAAGAAAATAATACTGTAATCATTCCCTCCAATCAGCTGAAAAGGATTAAATCTTCTGCTTCTAAAGTAATGTTCCAATTGAGCCTTGGGGAAGAATAATTCATGATTAGGGAGAAGGCTGGTCTAGCAAATGTGAACATTATGTCCATTACTTAAAGACACTTCCTGGGCTGACTGCTAATGTACCCGAGGGACTTGAAGCCCCAGCAACTGACGGGCGCAATGAAACAGGCAGACAAGGACAAGAAGTATTATCATCTGCATTCAACAGCACTACGTAGACTTTACCACTGCTAAATCACTGCCTTTGGTAAATAGCCCAGATAACTCATTTTAATAGAAGAATTCTTCTCTTCTTTATGTGTATTAAACAACAGACTCTTATGAGCGGTGGCAGCGTATTGATTCCTGGGAAAGGCCGTGTGAATACCAATTCTGTAATTTATGCTGTTTTGTGGCTCTGGCTGTATTTGTTATGCATAGTGTATTAAACATTCAATAGCTCAATTTAATCTTTGCAGCCAAATTGCACAGCACATCATGCCAGATAGTGGTTGTTTCATATACACAGCCCATCTGCTTCCTGTTCTATAATTCATTCAGCAGGCAAAGTTTCTGGCAGCCTCAGGCTACCAAAATATATATATATCCTTAGGGTACCAGAAGTGCTTGGCACTCAATTAGTTTTCCGGGTGTCTAGTGCTATGTGTGCATGAGCATGGGTATGTGTTTCCACTTTTATGAGAATTAAAGATGGGAATACTTTGCTAAGTTCTGTGTCCTCATCTGGACAACTTCTCATAAACTTGTGGGATTTTCACAAAACCCAAAGAGAAAAAAAATGTTAGAAGTGAAACACAGTGATCCTTCTCCCTTGGGGAATTATCCATCGCAATAAAATGTGTTCTTTCAACCATCCCTATCTAAATAGATTGATTTATATCTTGTGGCAGGGATAAATAAAACAAACCCCAAAGAACTATAAACTCTTGGCTCCTTTCTTGGGATGAACCACTGGGATTAGCTCTCTTACGGAGAATGTTTATTTTCCCTAAAATCCCCTCCTCTCTTGGAGGTCTGCCCTCTCTCTTAGTGGGGATGCTGACTTTGTCCTTTCCTCATCTTCACTTCTATTTGCTTTTAAAGAAGCCAGTGCCTAAATGTTGTCCAGTGGAAAACTACATTTCAGATTAGTGAAGTCTTTCTGTAACTCCCAGTACAAATACTTGATTTTCAGCACATTTTATGGTCTTTATATCGTACACAGGGACCAACGACCACCTGGGTTTGGGGGTGATCAATTTACACCTTTTTTGGGAAAAGTGACTGAAGACCTGTTTCAAGGACTGGGATTACAGCTTCTCTGAGTGGAAGTAGCTCATCCATTCCAGTTACCTCATTTTACAGGTAATAACAGCCAACACTTGTGTAATGCTTTAGGGCAAGATCAAAGATGCAGATCCAGCAGGGTGTGATGAGGTGAGGCCTCCCAGAAGGTTGGAGCCTGCAGCTCGCCGGGTGAGGGTGGTGGGAACTGGATGCAGAAGCCACAGAAGATTGTCACCAGACAGAGAGCAGGCCCTGTGTGTCCAGATCTTCCAGATTGTTGACAGAAGCTGGAAATCTGGATTTTTTTTTTTTAAATGGGAAATATACTTTTTTTTCCCCTCAAATGTTGGCATTAAATGAAATTATATATTGTAAAACACTGCATGGGCCAAACAAAACACATCTGTGGGGCTTCCAGAGCATATGGGCCTCCAGGTTCTACACTTGTAGAGTTTATGCCACCATACTCCATACGTTCCTATTATATTTTCCGGCTAGGACGCTGGGGTCTAGGGAGTTAGGGTCTTGCCCAAGTTTATACTACAAGTGAGGGGGTGGAACAGGAACCAGGGTTAAATCTCCTGGCATCCACTCTGGGACTCCATTGACATAACTGCTTTTCCCTGTAGTATAAGGATTCACCTAACCTTCCCTTTTAGTAATTGGAATTTTCTCTTTGTAGCAGGGAATTCTACTTTATTCTGGTTTTTAATATCCTCTCTGGTGTTACCATTATTAGCATGCTTTATTTGGGCTTGATTCACCCCTACCTCTCTCTAGGGTTACCATCTTGGGGTAAACTGTACATCCAACCAGTACAACTCAACGATGCAAACAAAACAATGTTTTATCCCTCTGTCCTTAACATTTATTCATTGGTGATAATCTCTTCATACCATTTCTTATCCCTCCACGAAAACTATGGAAGCCACGAACTTTTAAGTTCATTCTTCACTAAGAGACAGTCCTGCAATTCCTTTGTGTTGGACACACACTCTTGATTTTAACAATTTGTATCTTCAGACCTGAAATGTAATCAAAATTTCCTACCTAACTTGTTTGTGGTAAGCAGATATCTAAGAATGACCTCTGACACCCTCAGTCTTGTTTTAAAATTAATTTATTTTAATTGGAGGAAAGTTGCTTTATAATATTGTGATGGTTTTTGCCATACATCAGAATGAATCGACCACCGGTACACATGTGTCCCCCCAATCCTGAACCCCCTCCCTCTCCCCTCCGCACCCCATCGCTCTGAGTTGTCCCAGAGCCCCGGCTCTGGGTGCCCTGCTTCATGCCTCGAACTTGCACACCCTCACTCTTATATTAATATAATCCTTTGCCTTTAGAGTGTGGGTGAGATCTGGGAATATGATGAGTTTTGTGTTCTCATGATGGTGTTACTTTTTATAGCAAAAGGGCTATTTTTCTGGTGGGGCAAATCGAAGCACAATACCCTTTTAAAGGCAGAGTTTTCTCTTGCTGGAAGTAGAGGGGAAGTCGGAGAGATTCTAAGCCTGAGAGGGAGTCCATGTGTTGTTGTTGCATTCGAGGATAGATGGGGACACATGCAAGGGCCAGAGAGCTGGAAGGAGTGGAGAGCATTTCCTAGCCAACCGCGAGGAAATGGGGACCTTAGACTTACAGACACATGGAATTAAATTCAGCCAACAACCTAATGAGTTTGGCAGTGGATTCCTTTCCAGAGCCTCAAGATAAGAACCTAGCAGGCTGAGGCTTTGATTTCAGCCTCATAAGATCCTATGTGGAGAACCCAGCTGAGCCATGCTGAACTTCTGACCTCTGGAACTGGTAGGTAATAAGTGGATGTTGTTTTAAGCTGCTAAGATTGTGGTAATTTGTCATATAGCAGCAAACTCATACAATTTAAAATCCCTCCCAGCTAGGCCTTCAGTGGAGAAGGAGGGGGGGTACTCTTGGCTTCCCTGCTCTTCTCTCCAGGCTTACCTTTTCCCTGAGCCGGCTTCTGTTTTACTGGGGACAAGGGAAGTGGATAGAGTGGGAGCGAGAAGGTATAAGGAGTAGGGCACTTCTTACTTGGCTGGTAGCTTCTGCTTTCTGGCCCTGCAGAGGGTTGCCACTGGCTGTGTTGTGGGCATTTTGCAGGAACTTTGGAGGTTCCTTTCTCTCTTGTAGAGCTTTCTGGGCCTGGGCTGATGCTTTTCTATCCCTAGCGACCGTAAGAAATTCCCGTGTGGCTTGCTGTACCAAGCGACCCATTTCTGGCCCACAGGAAACATATGGTCCCCACCTCCCACTTGCTGTAGTGAACAGTGGGCTGCAGATGCCTCCATGTGGCCATGCACGCCTGTCTTTGCTGTCGAAACGGTTACCTCCTCCCTCACCACTTTATATTGTGGGCTGGAGTCAGGCCTTGGTCCAGTTCTCTTAGTCTTTCTCAAGGATGAATCAAGCACCAGTTCTTTCTGTGTCTCAGTGATGGGCAATCCATTTTGAAGCTCTCTGAAGCAAACGCTTGCAGATTCCCTCACTAGACATGTGGAGAGAAGGCAGCTTCCTCCTCTCGTTCCCCGCAGGGACATGTGGTGCAGTGGGACAAGGCTGTGGCTTTGCATGATTCTGAGGCACAGCATTTATTGTTCAGTCTGGGTATTCAGAAACTCCTGGAACTCTGGAACAAGTTAAATACACAGAACAATCAGAATGGTACCCCTGGGTTGTGTGGTGGGGTTTCCCCTGTGGTGGGGCTCCCCCTGTGGTGGGATTCACTGTGAGCACAGCCTTCTTCTGAAAGAAACTCTCACCAGTCCTCTCTCTCTACCTCCTCTCCCCTTTTATCTTCTGCAAGTGAGTGGCTGGATTCACAACTGGTGGAACAGTTTCTCCTAGGCTGCCTTACAGGAGGCTGTGTTTCACTCTAGCTTGGGTATCTTGTCACAGGCGCCTCTTACTGAGAAATGTGGAATGAAGGGTCACACTTGTCTAGCTGAGCCTCCGCAGGTGGCCAGAACCCTGCGGCACTCACCAGAGAAGGCATTGAGAGGGTTGATTTTTACAAAAAGCAGGACTGGATTTCCCAGCTGTGCTGCCCTCTCCCCCCACTTGCTAGTCAACAGGTTCTTTTGCTTGCTGGGAGCTGGAGCTGCCAGGGGCCAGAAATTTGCTTCTGGTCATATATCCCTGGAGGCTTTGCTTTCCTGTCTCAGGCCTCAGTTGACTTTGCTGCTGGCCATTTGAGACCACTTCGAAGTTCTTCTCAGTCCTGAACTGTTCTTACTCTATGTGTGGCTGCGTGCATGTGTGTGTGTGTGTGTGTGTGTCTGTCTGTCTGTCTGTTTTTTAATCTGTGCTTTCCCTCTTTGAAATGCTGGGATCTTGGTGGTGTCTCATTCAGGAAACCCAGTCTGGCCAACGTCCATGATCACTCTCTCCTGCTTTTGCTCACCCACTGCCTACACTTCCTTCTTCTTGGCATCTGCTTACTTTGTGCCAGTCTAGGCCCTGGGAGAGGAGCTTGTTGGCAAAACCTGTTGATGGGGAACATGCATTCAGATGGTGAAGTGGCTTTTTGACACAGCTGGTCCTCTTCATGTGGGTCACCTGCGTTGCCAGAAACACAGAGGCGTCTTGTTCACAAAACTTAAAACAGCCATTCTGAGTGATTGAGTGAGTGTCAGCCTCACAGGTTTTGGGTAAGTGTCTGGTTTAAGCAGCCAATGGTTTTCTAGTCTAGAAGATCACACCTGGGCAGCTTGCCTGAGGGCATCTGAACATTTTTCTTTTCCTATCTGAGTCCTAACCTATTACTCTATGACGCCCAATTAGATTGATAGTTACTACCATTCTCTTCCCTGCTTTTTATCAAAATAGACCTAGGAACCACGTGTTTACACTGTATACCTACAGCTTAAGGTGTTAGCGGTCTCAGTATGTTCAAACATGGTTTAAAATTTCTGACATCAATCCAGTATAATAGAGTAATAGGTGAGAATTGGATGATGCATGTGTGTGTGAGCACATGTGTGTGCCCTGGGCCAGAATTAAGCATCTACTATCACACAAGTTAAGCTTTTGTGGCCTCTCTTCTTTCCTTCTTGGGCAGATGGGTAGGTAGACTTTTGTCTTAGTGGAAATTGAAGATCCTCCCAAAGACGGAACAACCATGATGCCTACTCAAGGGCCTGATAAATATCTATGAATTTTTTTCCAGGAAAATCTGTCATTTAAGTCACAGATATATGAAATTCCTCATATTTAACCTTCTAAAGTTCATGGTGAGCTTCCCTAGTGGCTCAGTGGTAAAGAATCCGCCCGCCAATGCAGGAGATGCAGGTTTGATCCCTGGTCAGGAAGATACCCTGGGGAAGGAAATGGCAACCCACTTCAGTATTCTTGCCTGGAAAATCCCATGGACAGAGGAGCCTGGCAGGTAACAGTCCATGGGGTTGCAAAGAGTTGGATGTAACTTAGAGACAAAACAGTAACAACAAGGGGCCCTCCTTCAGTCCTTGGTCAGGGAACTAGGATCCCACATGCCACAGTGAAGACCCAGCAGAGCCAGAATAAAAACCAAGGACAGGCGAGCTCACAGGTTGAGTTTACAATGAAAACCCTCGAGTAAATATCCAAAGGCAAATGCGAAAATGGCCTCATCAGCTTAAGGCTGTCACCCAGTATCCTGTTAGTTTCCCAGTCTGGCCTCTGAATGAGTCCCGTGCTTGGCACTTGTCTTCTGTTGGAGTAGCGGGAGCAGCAGCATGGAGCATGTTGTCAGCTAAAGTAGTCTCTGCACTCATCCTGCACCAGAAAGAATACCAGGGCTTGCTTCATGTTAGGTAAACAGGCACCCCCTGGCTGTACACGGTATCACAGGGCATGGGACAAGTGGCTTCTAAGCTAATGATGAGACAGGAGAGAGGATTCTTTATTGGATAAGTGATTCTCACTGCGGACACAGTAAAATATTCCCACAGCTTCCGAGATCAGCCTACTTGGCCAAGGACATAGAAGGGAATTAAAAACAGGAAGACAAACCTAAAACAAAGTTACAATATACCAAGCAATAATAATGTCACTGTTAATTGTTCTCCACACGAAAATCAGAACGCTTTATGCCATCTTTCTTAAAAGGGAGGATGGTTTTGGTAAATTAAACGGCATTGGTGTAAACCAGACTGCCTTACAGTGAATGCTTCAGTAATGACTGTATTTGGAAAAGGCATAAACTCTCAATGCATCGTAAGGCAGAGGGCTGCAGGGAATAGTCCAATAAAAGGAAAAAGTCTGCTCAATGAAAACACTTTACACGTGAATATATATTCACTCTAAAAGAGATATCTTAAAGTCTAGCAGAGGTACCATTCAGGTGGCAAAAGCATCTCCCTTTGGCCCTAGTAGAGAGCCAAAATTGGAAGGAGTGCAATGTGCGGGAAATTATAAGCACTTTATTCCCACATTAACTAGATTTTCTTGTTCTGTAAACACATGTACATCTGATGTTCCCACCCAGGCTGTCTGTTGTAGAAGGAGTGCATGCTTTCTCTCCTGTTAACCATTTGGTCGCTCGATGAAAAGCATCACCATCGCCCTTTGCACCCATTTAGCACCTCTGAAAGTCACTACATGGATTTAGTGATTAATCATGATTGATTTTTTTTCTTGCCAGCTTAATCGTCACACTTGAGTGGGGCTGATGTAGACCCCGGAGTGCTTAATTAGCCCACGGGACTGAGAAACCATATTTTAAAGCCAGGCTTGTAACGGAAGAAGCCTTCTAGATGAGGCAGCCTGCTGAGGTGAACTCAGACATGTCGTAGATGCAGTTTTTCATCAAGTCCATAGGAGCATGTTTGGGAAGTGGATGTTGGCTCAAAAAGACATATGCTCTTCCTGGACTTGGGAAGATTGTTGTCTGTTGCCTTCTAGGACATGGGTTAGATAGGGAGACAGCTCAATATGAGTTCTCTGTGATATGAAAGTGAAGTGAGTGTTAGTCACTCAGTCGTGTGACTCTGTGACCCCATGGACTGTAGCTTGCCAGGCTCCTCTGTCCACGGAATTCTCCAGGCAAGAATACTGGAGTGGGTATCCGTTTCCTCCTTCAGGGGATCTTCCCCATCTAGGGATCAAACCCAGGTCTCCTGCATTGCAGGCAGATTCTTTACCATCTGAGCCACTAGGAAAGCCCTGATGATGTGATCTTGCCTTATTACTTAGGACAAATGCTTGCTTCAGTCTAGAAGGTAGGTGTGTTATACCACATAATTTTATATAAGTGACTTATTTGGTTTTTTGTATTTTTGGTAAATTTAACATTCTTTAGGGTCCACCTTATTTTTTTTTTTTTCATTTATTTTTATTAGTTGGAGGCTAATTGCTTTACAATATTGTAGTGGTTTTTGTCATACATTGACATGAATTAGCCATGGATTTACATGAAATCCCCATCCCGCTCCCCTGTCCCTAGGGTCCACCTTAAAATGCCAAACTCTTTATTATTCTTGAAAATGTTCCATGTCTATAAAGATGTCTTTTAGTAAGGATCCAAATTAAAGAACCAGCCTCCCTCATTCCCTTCCTTCTCTGCTTGACTGGTGGAAGGTTTCCCTCCTTTCTTCCTGCTTTCCTTTCTCCTCTCTGTTTCCTTTCCTTCCACTGGACATGCCTTCTTTCCTATAATTAGGAAAGTTGTTTCTAAACTCAGCCTATTCCCACCTCAGCTGAGAGGCTTTGTCTTTCTGCTGCATGAGCAGTGGCCCATTAAGTGCAGTCTACAAACTATAGCCTCATATTGTACATGTAGTAAATAATCATCCAGGTATCCTCATCACTTCAGGTGGCATCTGGCTTGAGTCAAATCTGGACTAAAGACCTCAGAAAGTCGTAACTCTTACCAGTCCTTCTCTTAACCTGGGAGGCCCAGAGGAACTTTATGAGAGTTGGATTCTCAAGGACTCTTCTAGGAATATTTGACAGACACTTGTATAATAGATATCACTGAGAATTGTGAAAGTGTTCTTATGCAGAAGTCATAGAGAAACAGTGGAAGACCTTGACGCAAGGCTCAGGGCTATGCTATTAGGCTGTTGACTCCTGGGAACTTGGATGGAGGAGGAGTAGAGGGAAGACTAGTGAGAACACAGGGAGTGGATGTAGAAGGTGAGGGGGCTTCCAGCTCAGACCCAGATGCCTGGAAATTGACCCTGAAAGAGTTGCCTCCAAGGGTGGTGGCCATGCAGATTGGAACTGCTACGAAGTGCTGATGAAGAGAATTATCAGTGTGAGAGGCAACACTTTGATGTTAAAGAACAGTATTGTATTGAAGAAGAAAAATGCTACGTTATCCAGAACTCTTTGGGCTGCAAGTGATAGAAACTCATTTTAGGCAATGTGAGGAAGAAGAGGACTGTATTGGGTGCTCACATATCTTAGAAGTAAATAGGTAGAGCTTGTTGGACTGGAGTTACAGCATAGGACCCAGGGCCTCAAGAACTTGAACCAACATGACTCTAGGGCCTTTCTCCGCCTCTTGCCACCATCTCCATCCATCCATTTCTCATCTGGATTGACTTTGTCCTGCGGATAAAATTTCTCTAAATGGCAGGGCTTAACAAACACAGGGAGAAAAGCTTTGTTGCCTGACCATGCATATGACAATCTGAGGGACAGACACTGTCTGCTCTTGTTTGGTCATCTGATTCTCTATAATGTTGTGCAGAGGAATGAGCTATTATTTGGCTACGGTGGGTCATATCATCCAAAATAAGTGAGTGATACTTTAAGGTGAGGAGAGAGTAGTTACCTGTGCACAAGGAGCATAGAACAACTTTGTGGGCACATGAAGATAATGGCTATTGGAGTCTCCTATAAATTCCAGTGTAATATTACCACTAATCAGCCTAACAAACATACCTTTTTCTGAGTAACAGTTTATTCTGTTCAAAGAATTTTCACATACATATTACCTAAATTTTTGCTCACAGTGGTGCTCTGAGGGGTCGGTTAGACACACTTAGTCTTATTTCATTGACAAAGAAAACCCAGGTCTAGGCTAAATAGTAGTACATTCATATAAAGGCATAAAAGTAATGGAAATACACACACACAAACACACACACACACACACACATACACTTTACTCAATAATATACAAACTAGAAGATCTAGGTCTTGTTCCAGTTCTGCCACTGATGAGGCTGTTGACATTAGCAAGTCCAACTTCACTATTTTGTGTCTCAGAAGGAGTTGAACTAGATCAGTAGCTCCCAAACTTTAACATGCATCAGAATCACCTGGATGGTTTGTTAAATACTCATTACGGGGCTCTATCCCCAGAGTTTCTGACTCAGTAGATCTGGGGTGGAGCCAGAGAATTTGCATTTCTAACAAGTTCCCACATGTATTAGTTTCCTACCGCTACTGCAACAAATCACTACAAACGTGGTGGCTTAACACAACGCATTCATTATCTCACAGTTCTGGAGGTCAGAAGTTTGAAATGCTTCTCACTGGCCTTGAGTCAAGGTGTTGGCAGAGCTACAATCCTTCTGGAAGCTCTGGAGAAGAATCCATCTCTTTGCCTTTTCTATCTTGTAGACACTCTCTGCACTCCTTGGCATGTGGCCCCTTCTTTCATCTTCAAAGCTAGCATTGTAGTTCCTACAAATCTCTGACTGACCTCCTCTGCTGCCTCCTCCTTGCAAGTTAAAGGTCCCTTGTGATTACATTGGGTCCACCCAGATAATCAAGGATAATCTCTTTAAGGTCAGCTGAATAGCAACATTAATTTCATCTACAATTTTAATAGGCCCTTACCATGGAACATAAATATTCACAGGTTCTAGAATTAGCACATAGACATCTTTGGGGGCCATTATTCTGTCAACTTCATCAGGATTCACTCACTGAGAACTGCTGGACTCCAGAATTATTCCATTTTCATTCAGTTCAAAAATTCTGATTCTGAGATTGCTAAGCAGAATTGTTCTCACTTCTCTGAAAATAGACTCATTGCTTACCTATTTTTATATTAATTCTTTCCATTGGTAGAGTTTTATTACAGAACTACTTCGCTCCAGAGTAAATGGTTCTCCCAATGAAAGCTATTTATTCCCTCTTCTCTAACAGGAAGAGGCTCAATAAAGGGCTGTCTCCAAGAGGCTTTCTGTCCATGAGCAGAATTCTGGCTCAGTGGTGAGGTAACATGAGGTCTGAGGCTTGGAAGGTCCATATTCTCAAGGTTCACATCAAGTAGCCTGTCTTGATTATTTTGTGATTTCAGGTTATCTACTTTCCTCATTCTTGAAGAGTTAGGAGTTTTCCTAGCTTTAACTAACTTCAAGCAAGAAGGCCCTGAATGTTATAAAAGGCTTCAATTTCTATCCACTGGGTTTAAATTAGTTATTGGTGAGACCAGGCTTTGGGTCCAGTCACCTAAGAACCACTGGGAGTTGCTATGGGAACTGCTCTATTGTTTACTTTGCCTTGATTCTTCCCTCTTTATCATTTTGAATCTGAGCAGACAAATCTGTCTGAAATGGATGGATAAAGTAATTGTCACCTTTTCCCTTCCCCTTTCTTAACCTCATCACTTATTTGCATTTAAATCTGAGGGAATCTAAACTTCTTTTGCAGTGAAAAATCTTGCTATAGTCACCTCTTCCCTCTGTAGCAATTTGCTTTGAATTTCACGTTGCCCTTCACTTAATATGGACTCAAGTATTTTTTTAGGGGAGTACTTTAAGGTCTAAAGAAATAAGTCTCTGACAGCAGAATAGTAAGAAAAATTTTTGTGGTATTTAAAGAACAGTATGTTTGTTGGGCTTTATCTTCCTAACCTAAATATAATTTTATTGACATGCATTAAAAGGAACTCTGCCAGCTTTGGAATTTTTCTTTTGAATCCACTAATTACCTACTTAAATTGATAAGTCCCTTGCTGCACTGGAAGATTTGAGGTGTCTTATTAAAGATGCACACTTTCAAAACTATTAAAAAAAAAGTGCATGCACATATACATTTATTTATATAAAATCTAGGTTAGTGTAATTAATATAATTGAGCATTGCATTTGATTTTGAACTTCCTGACAATGAAAGTAAAAAGAGAAACTCAATTCACTATAATTTTCATCTCGAAAAATGTTAGCGTTTCCTCAGGTGAGCCAGTTTTTTTAGATATTATATATTTTAAAAATATTTTAAGGGACATACAAATCCAAATGCTGATTTTCAGGGTATTTATTACCAGTATTGTTTATATCAGCAAAGAAGTACTAATAACTAGAAATAAACATTGAGGAAGAGTGGTATAATATGATATTCCATACAACTATTACATAACAGTGATATATGCTCATAGAAGAGGATCTTATGATGGTATAAAAAGCCACGTTGAAAATGCCTACTTCTCATTCTGTGAAAATGTTTATGCTAATACACTTAAAGTTTAAATATGTACTCTATAACAAAATATCAATGGTATGATGGTACTAGTGGTAAAGAACCTGCTTGCCAATGCAGGAGACATAAGAGACACAGGTTTGGTCCCTGGGTCAGGAAGATCCCCTGGAAGAAAGCATGGCAACCCACTCCAGTGTTCTTGCTTGGAAAATCCTATGGACAGAGGAGCATGGCAGGCTATAGTCCATAGGGTTGCAAAAAGTCAGACATAGCTGAAGAGATTTAGAATTCATATTTATTTGAAGGGTGGAATTATAAATCACTTTTATTTTCTTGGTTTTTTTTTGTTTGTTTGTTTATCTGTATTTTTGCATGTAAATATGTGTTACTTTCTATATTTTTTAATTAAAAAAATAATTTCCTCCATAGGCCTTTAGAGTAAGAGACGTTTGACAGCCTTGAGCACTATATGATATGTTAAACAACAGTTTTACAAAACCATTCTTCCTAAAGTTTATCAAAATCTCATGGTATAACTTAGTGAGGGCGTTTCTTTGCATCATGAAACAAGGTGGTGACAATCCAGGAAGCACTAGGCTGATAACGTCCAGTAACTCAATAAATATGCAAGCAAATTGCAGAAGTGCTTCTTGAATTTTATTAATAACATCCACATAAGATATTTGGAGGTGTTGTTAAAGTGCAGTAGGTCTGAGATGGAGCCCGAGACGCTGCGATCCTAACATGCTGCTTGTCCATGCTACTTTGCATCAGTTCAGTTCAGTTGAGTCGCACAGGTGTGTCTGACTCTTTGGGACCCCATGGACTACAGCATGCCAGGTCTCCCTGTCCATCACCAACTCCTGGAGTTTACTCAAACTCATGTCCAGTGATGCCATCCAACCATCTCATCCTCTGTCACCCTCTTCTCCTCCCACCTTCAGTCTTTCCTAGCGTCAGGGTCTTTTCCAGTGACTCAGTTCTTCTCATCAGGTGGCCAAAGTATTGGAGTTTCAGCTTCAGCATCAATTCGTCCAATGAATATTCAGGACTGATTTCCTCCAGGATGGACTGGTTGGATCTCCTTGCAGTTCAAGGGACTCTCAAGAGTCTTCTTCAATACCACAGTTCAAAAGCATCACTTCTTCAGTGCTCAGCTTTCTTCACAGTCCAACTCTCACATCCATACACGACCACTGGAAAAACCATAGCTTTGACTAGACAGACCTTTGTTGGTAAAGTAATGTCTCTGCTTTTTAATATGCTAAATTGGTCATAGCTTTTCTTCCAAGGAGCAAGCATCTTTTAATTTCATGGCTGCAATCACCATCTGCGGTGATTTTGGAGCCCTCAAAAATAAAGTCTGTCACTGTTTCCACTGTTTCCCCATCTATTTTCCATGACTTTGCATAGTAAGGACTTAGATCACCTAAGGAACCAGTTGGAACTTACTGGTTCCCACCCTAGGCTGTCCATCAGAGTCACCTGCAGAACTTTAAAAAGTCCAGATTTCAGGGCTTACTTTAGATTTGGAGGTGGAGCTTAGGGATCAGTATCTTAGAAAACCTCCCTAGTTATTTGGATAAAGCTGGTTCAAGACAGGGTGTGTGTGAGGTTCATTTCCTGAGACAGTCTTATTTGTCACTCATTCCAGATGTAGTTTTGATAGGAGCAGCACAGAAGCCTGCCTAGAGGGTGGCCTGTCTGTCTTGCCCTTTGTGAGAATTATTCCCTGACTTCATAGCAGACTTTAGGTAGCAAGCCTGTCCATGTCACTCAAACTGGGAAGCCAGGTTGACATTGCCACCATCTCTCTGCCCTTTATGGGCCACTGTGGTTGTTTCTAGAAGGAAGGTATTAATTTTCCATAATCCACTATAGATTTGCTCAAATAAATATATTGCTAACTGCATAATATTACCTGTCAATGAGTTTATCTAGTAACTTACTCAACAAACCTATAATTGAAACAGTCATCATTTTTGTAATTTTGTTCCTCCCATGTTTAACTTCTTACATAAAAATCACATAGGTGATACTGCAGCTGTTTTATTCAGTGTGGACAGATTAATTATATTTGCATGAGGTCCATGTCGGGCTCTAATTGAGAAATATACTGAGTAAATACCCACATGGACTCACGATGTAAGGTTTTCATGGAAACTGTAAAACCCATGAGCTGCCAAGGAGGTCCACATCCTTCGGGGTATCTACTTCATGCAGAGAGCAATGTGTGACATTGCAGGACATGTCAGTTTATCCTCTGGTAGGTCCAGACCAGCAGCTCACATGTGCCAGCCTGTCACTTAGAACTAGCTCATGCTACTGGTATCTCCATATGCTTGTATTTGAGAGCAGTAAAACCCTGGCTTTTGAGTTTTAATCAGGCATACCTAATTTCCACATAAAAATTGAAGGCTAACCATGCTAGTATGTGGTGGGCAATTTCCATCTCAAGTGCAAATTTACTTTCCACAGACATTGCTCTCCAACAGGTTTCTGAGAAGCCCACGTAACAGCGATGTGTAGGACAGTTAATGAACAATTCTTTGACTAATAGATTAACTGTGACTTTGTAACAAGCAAATCAGTGCCTATTACTGGAATACACTCTGACTGTCAGATTTTATTTTCCTGTTACTAGAGTTAGAGTCTGTGCTGCAAAATGCAGTATGACCTGGCCCCCTATGGTAGGTCTACTCCATGGTGAATCAAGCCTTGATTTCCCTAAGGTGCTTTTTGTATTTATAATCCCTATTATGATAACCTGCTGAGCTAGTGGGCTGTGTAAATGCACAGTACCGCTGTCCAGGAGTGATTACAAGATGAATAATTTTACCTCTTGGCAAAAGAAGAGAGTGTCTCCATTTTCCCTGTCCTCTCTGCCCACTTTTCCTTGGCTGCACTCTAAGAAGCTCCCTTTCTCCTTCGCCCCAGGCATGAGTAAATACACACATCAATGTTAAAGAAGAACTATGAGCTAAAGTTCAGGACCACAGTGATACTGATGAGCACCGTTTAGTTTCCTATTTGGAGTCCTTTCAAGCTGATTTTTCTCTTGACTGCAGCTGCCCAGAGTATGTGGTTCCCCCAGCCACATAGCATTTCCTCCTCGACAGGGACCTTTCGACATTTGAGAGGTGGCTGACCTCTTCATGTTTCCTTCCTCCCCAGTCTCTGCTGTTCCTTCTTGGTCCTCTTATCTCCCTGCTTCCTGCTTCTTCTTCCTCTTCCTCCTTCCCTGGTGACAGATAGAAGCAGGAGTCTGGCACCTCCGGGGTCAAACGCATAACGTCCTGGTTTAGCTCCTGTTTGATTCCAGCGCTGTCCCTTGGGGGATGCTGCGTTACTGTTGGGACCTAGCCTTGTAGCACCGCAGGTTAATGGATCAATTCAGCCTTCAAATCATCCTATGACCCATCGATAGGAAATTCTAGCAATTACTGAAGTGGGAAGGCTGGGAAGTGGCTAAAAACATTCCCTATTGATCACTTTAGAGTATGATGAACTTGTTTAAGAAAAATTGATCCAACACATTGATTTTTTTTTTTTATCAGAGAATCTCATGAATGCAATTTAAGTCACAATATTTCTTGCCTTGCAGTATTTTCTTCACGAGGAGAATCTGTGAGGCAAACCAACCAATGAGAGATATTGAGAATAGTTCCTAAGCACTCTCCCACCTGCCTGCTCAGTCATTTTAGAAAATGCTTTTGTATCATGCCGGTTATTAAATGGAAGGTCTCCTGCCCTCCGTGTTTTGTGCATTTAACCCTCTCACAAACCTTTTCTTTAACAACTCTTTCTTCCATTCCAACACTTGTACCCCTCTTAAGTCCTAGTTGGAAGTTTCTGCTTGAGAAGCAGTCTCTCTGACACAGCGTATGTGTTCTCTTTTATTTTGTGGAGAATAGGTTTTGGAAAATGAGAATCTTAAGTATGGCTAAAGATAGCCCTATATCTGGATATTTCTGTGAACTACTTGGGTAGTGGTGGTGATCAATTGCAAATCCCAGAGACCAGTTATGCTCTGAGCAAGGTCGTTTCTATTACACAAGCTTCTGTGTCAGCTAGAACTTTCCACTTGAAAAGGTGCCCCCAATCCTTACCTACTTCTAAACATCTCTCCCATGCACCTCTATGGGCTCTGTCTGAGTTGGCATCTGTTAGGGAGTGGACCAGACATTTCAAATATGCATGATCAGCAGCAGCACTTTGGAAACTTCCAAAAGGTCCCATTCTGGACCTTTAAGAATTTTCCACAGTTTGTTGAGATCCATACCATCGAAGACTTTTGCATAGTCAATAAAGCAGAAGTAGATGTTTTTCTGGAACCCTCTTGCTTTTTCAATGATCTAATGGATGTAGGCAATTTGATCTCTGGTCCCTTTGCCTTTTCTAAATCCAGCTTGAACATCTGGAAGTTCACAGTCCATGAAATGTTGAAGCCTGGTTTAGAGAATTTTGAGCATTACTTTGCTAGCGGGTGAGATGAGTGCCATTGTGCCATAGTTTGAACACTCTTTGGCATTGCCTTTCTTTGGGATTGGAATGAAAACTGACCTTTTCCAGTCCTGTGGCCACTGTAGAGTTTTCCAAATTTGCTGGCATATTGAGTGCAGCACTCAAGAAGAAAAGGTGTGGTACATATATACAATGGAATATTGTTCAGCCATAAAAAGGAAGAAAATTGGATCATTTATAGTGATATGGATGAACTGGAGCCTGTTTGACAGAGTGAAGTAAGTCAGAAAGAGAAAAACAAGTATCGTATATTACCACATATATATGGAAGCTAGAAAAATGATACCAATTGACCCATTCGCAGAGCAGGAATAGAGGTGCAGACATAGAGAACAGCCTTGTGGACACAGTGGGAGACGGAGCTGCTGCTGCTAAGTCGCTTCAGTCGTGTCCGACTCTCTGCAACCCCACAGATGGCAGCCCACCAGGCTCCCCCGTCCCTGGGATTCTCCAGGCGAGAACACTGGAGTGGGCTGCCGTTTCCTCCTCCAACGCAAGAAAATGAAAAGTGAAAGTGAAGTCGCTCAGTCTTATCCAACTCTTAGCAACCCCATGGAATGCAGCCCACCAGGCTCCTCCATCCATGCAATTTTCCAGGCAAGAACACTAGAGTGGGTTGCCATTTCCTTCTCCAATGCATGACAGTGAAAATTGAAAGTGAAGTTGCTGAGTCGTGAGAGGAGGGGCCAAATTCAGAGAGTAGCATTGGCATATATACACTACCATGTGTAAAATAGCTAGTGGGAAGCTGAATTGTCCACAGAGCACCGAGCTAGGTGATGACCTAGAGGGATGGGATGGGGAGGTGGGAGGGAGGGGATATAGGTATTCCTATAGCTGATTCATGATGTGATATAGCAGAAACTAACACAGCATTGTAAAGGAATGATATTCCAATAAAGGAAAGAAATAGGAGATGAGAATGTTGCCCCCAGTTGTAGTTTATCCCTTGATAATTTCTTACTAGCATTTTGAATTTGAATGTACAAGTGCAGGTGTTGGTTGATGAGATGAAACTCGTCGATACAAAGTCCAATAGAGAAAAGATATTTCCAGAGCAATTTCCAGAGAAGGTTATACTGAGGGTCAAGGGAAGGACAGGAGACACATTTGGCACCGTTTGGTGTTGGGTCCAAGAGGAGGTCTCCTGGTGGAGCTCCAAACATGTGTCACAAAGGAAGAAAATACACCTGTGCCTGAAAGTTCTACTGGCTCGCTGTGGTAAAGCCCACACCTCGCTTCTCTGGCGTGTACGGAAGAAGCCAGTTTTCCTCCAATCTAACAAGCTGTGTTGAAAGTTGAAATCCATACCCAGGCCTTTCAACACAAGAATTCAGGGCTGTGTCTTTAATAACTTTGTCCAGCCTCACAGAGAATGTTCTAAAGTAGTTGAACCACAAGCGAAATGCAGGTTGCTTGCATTCCAGAATACATCCAGGAAATCTGTTCCCAAATGATTTTCCATTCCATTATCTCAAAGACTTGCTTCCAAGGGTGAAATATTTAAGCAAATTTGCTGCTTGCTTGTTGAGTTTGAATAAGCTAAGAGGTAGGTCAAAAGAATCTTGTGCAAGTCACTTAAACTGGAGATGTTGCAGGTATTTGGCAAATAACCTAAGTTTCAGTGTAGTCTAGTAAATTCAGTTTTTAACCATCTAAGACTTACTCATGGTGGTTACCTTCTTCTTTGGGCTCCTGAAAAGAAGACTGGATTGGTTGCCACAGTAGTTCTTAGTCTTGACTGCATTTTATAATCACTAGGGAATTTTCACAAGGACTCAGGCTTGGCTCCCCGCCCAGAGATTTTGACTTAATTGGTCTGGGGTTGGGTCTGAGCATTCTTTCAAAAACTCTGAGGTGATTCTAAACTATGGCCAAATCTGAAAACCCTTAAGGAAATGGCAATCCATTCCAGTGTTCTTGCCTGGAGAATCCCATGGACGGGGGAGCCTGGTAGGCTGCAGTCCACGGGGTCGCAAAGAGTCGGATACGACTGAGCGACTTCACTTTCACTTGGTTTATTTAGATTTGAAGGTAACAAATTGAAATTCTGCCAGAGTTTGAAATCTTAATTTAATTTTCTATCTGTCCACTTTGTGGACTTCTGGAGAAGGCAATGCACAGCAAAGATGGCAGTAGGTTTGCCAAATTTGGGGGAAAAAAACAAATGCCTCTCATTTCAAGTACTTCTCAGATAGCATGTGGGCTCTTTTCAATACGTGGCTCTGCTTTCAGCAAAATTGTTAATTATAGATCATAATAAGCTGTTAGGAGGAAAACACACACATAATTTGAAAGTGAAATGAGGCACAGTACATAGATAAAGCAATTGTTTGTTTAAGAGGTGATTAGCAGCAGCAAAACAAGCAAACTGATACTTGAACCTGAAAGAAATTACACCCATTCGGATTTGTTGGATTCTTTGGTTATTTGGACCTAATTCAAAGGTATGAGTCTGTTGCTGTCAGCTTTCCTCTTCTCTGCTTGTGATGTAGGGAAGGTACAGTCTATGACATCCCAGAACTAAGATGATATTAAAAGAATAGCCTGTCAGAAGCAATAAGGAAAGGAAAGTGTCTTGGTTTCTCAAAGGAGTACAACTGAGATTTAAATTGTTCTGAGCTATGATAAATTATAAGGCTTTAAAACCACTGTAATCGCTGAATGAACAAAACAGTTTGCCTTGGGTAATTATGCCTTTTTAGTCTTTTTCACTTTCAAGTTATTTCCCCCTTGAAATGTTACACTCTGGCTCTGTGTGCTGTGTCAAAGAGTGTTAATCTCAGTGTGAAATGCTGGGCTTGTCTTGAAGAGTAAGTGAGCCCAGAAATATTCACAATTCAGACCAAGTTAGGTGCAAACACCATTAATGTGACATTTGGTGACAATAGCTCCTGAATCACACCTCCATCTGGGGTAGGATGGGGTGAGGGTGAGGTGGGGGATCATCCACTAATTTCACAGGAGAGTTTTACTGGAGTGAGTAATCTCAGGGGCTCAGCCTGGTTCCTGGAAATTCCCAGGATGGTAGCTTCCTGTGGAATAGATGCCAGTTAATGAATAAGGGTGCACAGGCTGAGGATAAATAACCATGTTATTAGGGGAGATTGCAGCACTCAAGATGGGAGGAAAAGAAGCAACCAAGGTTAACAGGAAATCCTTAGCTTTTCGTTGCCTGATAATGCATTCAAATTCTGCAACCCGCATTCTGCCACCCACGCTTGCTAAAATTGAGGAAGGGCCTGACTGGTACTTATGAGAGTCACCACGGTTCAGAGCCCAGGTTCTAGTCCCGAGTGCACCATCTGATTCCAGGGTTGGCAGCAGAATGTGAGGCTGCTCAGAGTGACTCATCTGGTATTGTCTTTGGAAAGTTCCAGCAAGAAAGCCTCTATCTGGTCTCTTGAGTGAGAAGGTGGAGGTAACTATCAGCGTTGGTGCCACCACATTATGAAGTCGCCTGGCTATTGGGGTAACATTCCACTCTATTGAGGGGCAGATCCTGTCCCTTCCATTCTCCTTGGAGATAACAAGTCCACATGGTTAGGCGCTTGGATCAGAGCTAACATGTATTGAGCAATTAGCTCATGCCTGACATCATTCTACGCACGTCACTTGTGTTACCTTCTTTAATAAGTATCCCATGAGGTAGGCACTTTCCTTCTCTAATGTTACAAAAGAGGAAAAGGAGACAAAGAGTGGTTGCCCAAGGACTCAAATAATGGAGCTGAATTGGAAGCAGGCAGTCTGACTCCAGAGCACTTAGAATGAACAGACAAGTTATCAGCCTTCAGAGACACAAACCCTTTCCTCTCTGCACCTCCCACCTGTCCCATCCTAGCTCGCAGCTTTCCTACAACCCCAGGACTAGGGGCAGGTGACCTAGTACTCAGCCAGTCTCCCCTCCTGGCCCAGGAAGAGGCTCCAAAGTACTTGTTTCAGAAAGTCTTTATCTGACAACGTGCCTGTCTATAATTTGATTTGTGCAATACTGGGGTTTATGGAATTGTTCCAGAGCAGAGGACTTAAAGGAGAGCCTGTAGGTGGTGTTGTGACTTCCTTTGTTGTTATTGCTTAGTTGCTAAGATGTATTCAACTCTTTTGTGACGCCATGGACTGTAGCCCACCAGGCTCCTCTGTCTACGGGATTTCCCAGCAAGAATATTGCAGTGGGTTGCCATTCCCTTCTCAGGGGAATCTTCCCAACCCAGGGGCTGAACCCTTGTTTCCTGCATTGCAGGCGGATTCTTTACCGCTGAGCCACTGGGGATGTGACTTCCTTAGATGATGTCATAAAGCATCCTCTCCAAAGGACCTTGCCTGATCCTCTTGCCTGGCTAGTTGTAAACAATACGACAGACCAGGGGATTTATAAAGCCTAGTGAGATTGCAGCTGGGGCTGCAAATGTGTAACCCAAAAGGAAGGGACACGAAGTGAAGTCTGATACAGTTACCTGGAGATATTAGAGAGGTCAGCAATCCTATAAATGCAATTGGCCTTTCGAATTAGCTGTGATGGACTCATCAGCCTGCACATTTTATGCAGCCTAACTGGCCAGACTCAGCATGGCATGAATTATAGCCCTCTTCAACACTGAGAAGACCAGGCCATTTATTTTGAATCAAACCCTCCAGGTGTATTCCTTGATGCAGACCCCGAGTGCTGCCTTCGTGTGGGGAGCTGGTCTTGAACCTGATGTGAAGTAGCCTGGTTTTCTAACAAGACCAGCTCTTGCCTCCTGTTTACCGTCACTGGTTCTCAAAATGTTCCGTCCTTTTAGCTCCTTCTGTAGTTTGTTTTGAATCTACTTCTGTCTCCTCCCGCTTCCCCCTCCTCCCGCTCCCCCCCTGTTACTAATGAGCCTCTCTGGCTGAGAGTCTGTGACGTCTAAGGGCCTCTGGGAGCAGCAGAAAAAACCGTCGGCCTGTCCACAGAGGAGTCCCGTGGCACTGACCGTTTATCTGTGGCCATGCGGGCCCCATAAACAAAGCAGATCCGGCCGACTCTCCCTCCCTCGGTGGCTTTTGGGCCTGTGTGAGTGCATTTCCCAGGACGCTTGCAGGAGACACCTAAACTTGTCTTCATTACGGCTCTGACTCATAACCCAATTAATGGTGTCAAGAAGTGAAGCATGGTCCCCAGGCCCAGCTGCCTTTTGAAAGCAAGTCCCAGCCTGTTCAGCGCAGTAAGGAATGGTGCTCCAGAGAGGGCGGCTCAGGATCTCTTCTGCCCCCAGGAGCCGGGGGAGGGCTGCTGAAAGGCAGTGTGCAGTCTCAGCTCTGGTTTTGGGGTGTGAATGCACTTGGTCTCAAAACTGAGGCAGAGGGAGGGGAAGTGAAAATGTCCATTTCTTTCCTGACTTTGGAGAGAGTTCTCCTGCCTCACATGCTCTGGCTTTCTCAAGTTTAAGGCGGGTCCTTCTGTCACCTCCAGGTCTGAGGTTCTTTAGGAAGAATTTCCCCACCCACAGTGACCAGACACTCATTTTCCCCCTCTGGGGTCTGTATGTGGGCTGTTCATCTCGTGTCTTTCCTTCCAACACTGCCGCTGGTGTGTGGGGGAAAGGCCAGCCTCATGTGACCATTTTCCTACTTCCACTCTAGAGGTAATTTTGTAAATTGAGGTGTGCTAATTTTCCAGTGAAGGGCACTGGGAAGGACTCTCAGTGAGACCAGGATCTACAGTTCCTTCAAAGACCCGACTAAATGCACACAATTTTTACAACGGGCTTCCCACGGCTGAGTGGTCAGGCTTCTTTCCAGGAAGCCATTTACTGCTTTCTGAAGACGTCAGACTTCTTCACGGATCGAATGCAGAGCCCCTTTCCCAGCGCTAATGAGGGCTGCCATGGGTGCCACAGAGAGACGGTAAGAGTGCCCACGACCCTCATGGCAGCCCTTCCAGTGACATTTCTCAGGTGAGCACTGTTCTTCATTTGGAGGAAGGCAGAGGGAGAGAGGACCATGGCTAGGCTTCACCTCGAAAGGAATCTGGGAGCTAAGCTGCCGGGTCCTGCAGTTAAAAGTCTGTCTCTTGGAACTACTTTCTCACCTCTTGCAGTCACCTCGGGATTTTTAATATCCCAAGTGACCTAAGTCTTACTTTGTGTCTCCAGGAGAGAAGGCAGGATCTCCAGGCGGCTAAACCTCCCAGGGCGGGGTTCAGAGGGAAGAGGGACCCCAGTGGCATGACCCAGACACATGCAGTCTCTCAGGTCTCCTCCCTGGAGTGGACTGAACCCAGCGTTGCCAGGATTCTGGGAGATGACAGCCTGCGGTGGTAGGGAGGCAGCTGAACACCACAGCCCCGCCTTTCCTTGGGGATCCTTTTCTTCTGCTGCAGCTAAACACTGCTCAGTTGAGAGCTCTCAGGAAACAAAACAGTCTTTGTTGTTTAAGCTGAAATCATTCCCGTGGCCGATGGTCCCAGTGGTTCTGTTGTTAACAGTACTTCTCCTGCTCTTCCTGCTCCTCCTCCGGGCTCTCTCCTCTCCCCCTGCATCCCCTCCCTCCTCCTCCTCTTTTTCTGCTCCTCCCACTCCATTGCCCTCTAAGATTCTGAATCATGACACTCTGAAACTTGACAAACCTAACAGAATCTTGCCAAAGTGAGAGGCCCCAGGGAATTGGTACTAAAACTAAAACAAGAGCCAAATTCATTTGGAAAGGTTTTGAGTTTCATGGGAAGGGTTTGGTGCAGTGAGAAGAGAGAAGGAGGAGACAGCCCAGCTGATGGTCTCCTAGATGGTTGCTCAGGAGGTGAGGCCATGAACTGGATTAGTGATTATTCATGGATTTTAGATTATGGATATCTCTGAGACTTTCAGGAGCCTGCACAGCGACACAAGGTTTGGGCTCTCAGTTGCATTTTTCTTAGTGCTCTGTCCAAGGGTTAAGACTCTAAAAACTTCCAGCTTCCTCCCCTGGCTTTATATATCTCAGTTAGAAGCCCAGTGGATGCATGTCCTTAGGAGATAATGCCCATGCCACTTCCTGACTTTGCTGGGATGCTTGAGAGGGACAGAGGCACTATAGTAAGTACACTGGGACAACACACATCATCCGAGATGTCCCATATGGCGTCTCCCTGCCTACTGTTGTCAGGGAGTTTGGTAGCAAGATCCAGGACTGGAAAGTGGGTTCTACCATGAACTACGTAGAACTTCCGGGTGACCCCCAGCTTACCTAACTATAAAAATCTAAGAATTTGCCTAAGTCTTTGTTGCTTCTTTGTGTGCTGGTGTTTTGATTCCTTTTATCATTTATATGAATGGAAGAAAAAGTGTTTTGGGTGACATATTTTGCCTCCTACTAGTTGATTCAATCACTGCATTTGTTGCAGGAAGGGGGACCTCCCCCCCTCCCCCCCTTTCAGGGCCAGAAAGTGGACTCTTGTCTAACACTCAGCAATGAATTATGTGAGGAGACACATGTGCTGACAAAGAAAGAGGTTTTATTGGGAAGGGACACATGGGCGGAGAGAAGTAATGGAAACCAGGAGTATTGATCTGCCATGTGGCTTGCAGTCTTGGGTTTTATGATGATGGGATTAGTTTCTGGGTGGTCTTTAGCTGATCATTCTGACTCAGAGTCCTTCCTGGTGGTGCACCATCACTCGGCCAAGATGCATGCCAGTCAGAAGGCTTCTGGGAGGTGGTCAGACCCATGGTGTCTCTTTTTGACTTTTCCTAAACTCTTCCAGTTGGTGGTGGCTTATTAGTTCTGTGTTCCTTACCAGGATCTCCTGTCGTTAAACTCATGCAAACGGTTACTAGGGTGCCAGGCCAGGGTGGGCGGTTTCAGTCAGTGTGCTTCCCCTAACAACTCCCCCTGAGAGACTTCATACTCAAGATACTTCTTGGGAATAGGGGCAGAGGTCTCTTTCTTCTGTAACTTTTTCCTGCTGTGCATGGGTGTAGGCCTGCCTAGCAGAGCAGAAGCCTCTCTTTACCTGATCTAAGGAGAGGTATTCTGTGCCTGAAACCAGCATTCACCCTTGTAAAAACAGCAATTTAGCTTGAAACTCTCAAGGAGTCGGACATGACTGAGCGACTGAACTGAACTTGAAACTGTTGGCCCCTGTCAGAGATGAAATAAGCCAAACAGGAGGCCTAAAAGGATGGTCATCACTGGACCCCAGAACAAAAGGCAACATTTGGGCTGAGGGCTGCAGGGTGTGTGACTTTGTTCTGATTGGTTGGTGGTGAGGCAATAGAGCAGTGGTCCAGGAGTCTTGTGCTCAGCCTGAAGCTACCATCCTCCACCTGGGTGGGGGCCCCAGCTCTGCAGAAGAATTCAAAGATATTGTTATGCAGATTTTTTGAGTAGGAACAAGGACACTGCCTCAAGGCTGTACCACTATTTGATTGTTCCTCCTCTGTTTGTATATCCCCTCCCTTCCCTGATTAACAACTGTTTGAATCTACCTTTTGGAACTCAGGGAAGGTCAAGGAGGCTGAGTGAAGTCTATATCCTACAGACAAGAAATGGAATACACAAAACAGAATCCCATGGAGTCCCGCACAGTTTTAATTCAGGGAACTGGGCAACTATTACTGTGATAACTTCCTGTCAAAATGGGGCATAGGACTGCCTCAGCTTGGAGAATAGACACAGAGTTGGAAGTATTTCTGATTTCCAAGTCATATATCTGAGTCTTGTGTGATTAAAATCTCAATCCCTTGGTCTGCCATTTTGGTGTAACAGACACAGTTAGAAGTAGTTGGAGGAGTGACAACTGGAATTTTAACAGAGAAAATAATCTCATTTCTTTTCAGAAGAACAGGTCTGAAACCCAGTCTGACCTGGCACTTCAGGGAGGCTTGCAACCAGGTAGCCACTTGCCTAGTTTTATAAAAACCAAGATTGCAGTTACTAGCTGCCAGCAGACATTGTTTTTAGAATATCTTGTGGCATATAAGCCTAACATGACTCAGAAAACTCAAGTGTTTAGCAATACAAGGTCTAGTCTGAAATTAGACCCATAGTATCACCTAGTTATTTCCCAGTATGTCTGAACCATAGCTACTCTATTTTGGCTTTTAATTGTAAAGTTCTCTTTAATAGCCAAAGCAGATGTCACCATTAATGATGTCAATCTTTTTCTAGGTATGAGAAGATGCAAGAATTGGGACTCATAAAATCTTTTCCTGAAAAGATCTAACTATCTGAAGGCCTGTTCTGCCAGTCTTTCCCAGAGCACAGAGTGCCTCATTCCATATTTTCACCCTGAACTCCTTTTAGGGGTGTTGAAAGTCAGCAGCTGCAGTGGCCATGATTTAATCTTTGTAGAGGTCGATGGCAAATGTCAGTTTTCAGTTGGCAGAGCCCCTTTTTGGTCATAAACTTGACCATGATTTTGAGGGGGGCATTTCATGACCTTTTAATCCAATGGTGCTGAGAATGTCCATTTTCAGGTTCTGGCAAAGATTTTGTTGACAGGCCTATCAACAAAATTTGTTAACTTAATGTGCTATTACTGGACTAGGCCATATAACAGTATCCAAAATTCTCTAGATCACCTGTCTTATTAGTTTCTTGGTCCAGGAAAACATTTCCTCTTGTTGTTTCTTCCCATATCTAGAGTTACACAGTTACCATCATCGATCTCATATGGAACTATATATTATTTTATCAGAGGCCTCAGTCACCATTTGGCCTCGTAAGAAACAGCAATTTTGTAAGAGATGACATACAAATAACATAGTCAGCAGTATTAGTAAAGTCACAAGTAAGACTTAAGCTAAGAACTTCCATTAGATGTAGCTCAGTATATCCCAGGTCATCTGGCTTAGTCTACTTTGTATGAATCTTCATCTTCCAGGGAAATTATATATTGGCACTGTCTATAAGGCACATAGCCCAGTTTTCTAGTGTTACTGGACTGATTATCCTTAGTATGATTTAGTTGTTTCCAACATAGAGGAGACTTTAAACCTAAATTACCATACCTGGTGTTAACTATATAAATCCATCCCATAATTGTGGGAGATTTTTTCTCCTTTGCTGAAACTTTGCTTGTTGCTCTGATTGAGCTTGAGTAATAGAAGAAAACTCAAATTTTCTTCTGCCAGAGTCAGAGCAGACATTATTAATTGGCCAGGTGAGGGGATCCCATCTAGTAATATCAATAGTGACCTGAATATGACCATAGTTTTTTTTTCTCTAAAGTAAATTTTCTCAGGGCCAGCCAGTTAGAGCCTTGGAGTAGAGAAATTCACCAAGGTAATCCAGAACTAGTTACGGGTAAATGGCCACAAACCCAACAACTGGATCTATTTCTAAAACTAGCATAGGATCAGGCCTATGATAGAAAAGTATTTGATTTATATGCAAAGGTCTAAGAAGTCAAGGAAACATTATAAATGATCATATGAATCAGGTCCAACATCTTGGGCAAGCTGTCTACCTCTGATGTCTTCTTCTCGTCCTGGTGTAGTGCAGTTTCTTCTCTGTTTGAGCGTCATTTTAAGGTGAGATCAGGTCAGCTGTCCTCTCTGTAGACCAGTCCAGTGCAGGGGCCTTTGGAAGTGGGAATTAATCTAAGAGTCAGTTTCCCTTCTATTTCACTGTGCATGAGCCAGTTAAGAGTACCTGATAAAAAGGTGCTCCATCCAGGTTGGAGACAGCTTCTTAAAGTATGTCTTTTTCCAGTCCTGGTTGCAGCTCATAAGGCAGCTAATCTTCATCCAAAGACAGATTACTGAGATAAGCTTCAGAAACAAACTTAGGGTGTTCTTTAAGAATTCAATTAAATTTTACATTAACATCACAAAACAACAAAGATCTATCCAGGAAATGAGTCTTACTAGTTGCAGACTTCCATTAACAAACTGGGATTTAACATTTATTGAAACATCTTTTTCTCCTTAAAATTATCCTCATTTGTATCAAATATAACCAAATTAAGGTTAATTTGTTTGCAAAATAGTTCTGCTCTCAGTAATTTTGGCCTGATGATTTATATAACCATAATTGATCATATACTTTTTGCATTGCCAAAACATTCAGAGTCTCAGACTGAACTTTAAAATAAAACATGGCTGGGAAGCACACCAACGGAGAAGGCAATGGCAACCCACTCCAGTACTCTTGCCTGGAGAATCCCATGGATGGAGGAGCCTGGTGGGCTACAGTCCATGGGGTCTCTAGGAGTCAGACATGACTGAGCAACTTCACTTTCACTTTTCACTTTCATGCATTGGAGAAGGAAATGGCAACCCACTCCAGTGTTCTTGCCTGGAGAATCCCTGGGATGGGGGAGCCTGATAGGCTACCATCTATGGGGTCACACAGAGTCAGACACGACTGAAGTGACTTAGCAGCAGCAGGGAAACACACCAAGGGCTCATCATAGATTTTGCCTAACAAATCTAGGTGAATTCTTCCCTTTTCAAGGTCTCAGAAATTCCTTGAGATTTCTGTACCTGTTAGTGAGATAACCTTCCTAACTCATCTGATAAAGTTACTGGAAACTCAGGAGTTTCCAATCTCTGGAGGAGTCAGATAGAGAGAAAATATAATTGTTTTGTTTATAACATATAATTTTACCAAATTACTGTCATAATTAGTTTGAGAGAAAGGTTTTCCCTACTCTCGGAAAAAGATTCAAACCCATAATTTTTTAGATAAAAACCATAAAATTTATAAGCCTATTTGCTGATTCATTCAGTCCTTTTGTTAACTTTTGTGAAGTCATCAAGTTTCCCATTAGAATACCAGCACATATAAGAATGTTAAGAACGCCATATAATTTCTAGGATATCTATATTAGTACTATTTGCCATACATTATAACCTGAGAGGATTTATTACTCATTTGATAATTTTTCCATGTAATTTAACCAACCAAATAAACACAATTAGTTTAATATCTCTCTTTGGGATGTTTCAGGGGCCCTCTGAAGCAACCCAAAGTTAGCTAGAGGTCAAAAGAATTTCTTCACAATTTGATTTAGGGAATTTTATAAAAAAAAGAGAAATCAATCAAAAGGGTTTAGAACATTCAGTCAGATTTAGTCAATGCTGATGGGTATATCATTCAGCTTGCTGATATGTCTCAATGGGCGTGTATACCAAGGCTCAAGGTCTAATGAAAGTCAGCTCTGCCATCTTGGACCTAGCTGTCTCTAACCAGTTTTCCTATGGCTGTGTCAATCCTAACAAAATTCATTTATCCAACTAACTGTAATCCAATTTTAGAATATCCTGATCATGCATGACTCTTTCTTTTCAGTATTTTTTTCATACTTTCTTCTACTGAAATCACATCTTAGTTTTCCTAAAGTATTTTCCACAATGAGGTCCATTTCTTGTTGACAAATTTGTAACAGAACACAGTCTTATTTGACCTCTAGTAAAGCTGAGGACAATGGAAGTATTTTACTTATTGATGGTTCTAGAGACATGTCTATGTTACCAGGTATTAATTTAATACTGAATATTTCCCAGTTCACATGAACCTGGAATTCATTATTTAATTTAGAATTATTTGATTTGTAAGCACATACTTTTCTTTAAGCCAATTAAATAGAGTTCATTTGCAAATTACTCTCAAAAATATTATCCAGAACAAAGATAGACCAAGACATACGCATATTCAGACAGACACAATGCAAAGTCTGGTTTTATGTTCTACTTAGTCATGAATTAGCTATTACAATATAAAATTCACTAGTTTATAAATAACAGTTGGAATAAATGAAATTTTAAAGACTTCTTCCCATTTTTCCTCAGTCTCAGGAGTTAGAGAGAGTCTAGATAAGTGTTTCTGAGAACCCTGGTCTCAAGGCACAGGGAATGAAAATCAAATTCTAACAAAATGGCTGCAAGTCTAAACCAAATGGTGGCCATGCAAAGCCAAATGGCCATCACAAGTCACAGCACAGAACACGGAGTATAAAACACACACATAGACCTGGCAGTCCTGATCAGACCCTCCCTTAAATACAAGATTACAGTTTCTCAGAAAACCTCCTATAGACACAGAACGTCAGATCCAAGTACTAACAGAATAAATGAAAATATCTCAGGTTTTCAAAGATTTCAAAGGGAGGAAAGGAAGCCAGTTTGAAAGAAAAGGGGGGAGGAGGCAGGAGAGGAGGGCAAAAGGGATGGCCTTACAGATGTCTCCTATCACCTGCAGATACCCAGTCATTACAAGACTTTACCCTGGACCTCCAGAGAAGGGAGGACTGGAACTTGGTCCTACCAGAAACCAGACTAGAACAGAACCAGAATTTGAGTTCTCTGCCAAGAGGAGGTGATCACTCTCCAATCAGCTCAGGCTGAGGCCCTTCGACCAGATTCCTGCATCCCAGACTGGGGGACTAGAAAAAAGGGTAGGATAGGATAGGAAGGGTTAAGGAGAAGAAAGAAAGGGAAGGGGAGAGAGATCAATAGTCTCTTGTTCCTTACCTGGTGGGGCACTCTGGCCAATTGTCCACTTCAGGAGGAGATGAAGGACGAAAGGGTCCCAGTTGCAGCCGCTGGGTCTGGTTCATTGCAAGCAAGCTGGTCCCTGAGTACCCCAAGTGGTCAGGATGTCAGTCGCAGTGGAGAAGAGATCCCACCAGAGTTGCCATTTCTTGCAGTAAGGGGGGCTCCTTCCAGGACCCGAAAGTGGGTTCTTGTCCAACACTTGGAAGTGAATTGTCCAAGAAGACATGTGTGCTGACAAAGCAAGAGGTTTTATTGGGAAGGGACACCTGGGTGGAGACCAGTAGGGGAAGGGAACCCAGGAGGACTGCTCTGCCACATGGCCTTATGGTGATAGGATTAGTTTCTGGCTTGTCTTTAGCCAATCATTCTGACTCGAGTCCTTCCTGGTGGCACATGCATTGCTCAGCCAAGATGGACGCCAGCGAGAAGGATTCTGGGAGGTGGTCGGACACGTGGTGTCTCCTTTTGACCTTTCCTGAACTCTTCCAGTTGGCGGTGGTTTATTAGTTCCGTGTTCCTTACCGGGACTTCCTGTCATAAAACAACTCATGCAAATTGTTACTAGGCTGCCTGGCCTGGGTGGGCAGTTGCAGTCAATGTGCTTCCTCTAACACATTCACTCACATATCTAGAGGAAAAAAAAAACAAAACACTTGGTCTTGTGAGAATAAGGTAGTGCAAAGTACTTGGGAACTACCATATATGAAGTTTATTTCCATTTCTGAAAAAAATGGGGCAATATTCTCAGGAATCTGATTCTGCTTGCTCCTAGTAACTGACCATGGTATTGAATACTAATTATTCAGGGAACACCCACAGTTAACTCAGAGCTTCTGCAGGAGCATATCTGAAGGGCTGAGCCTCTCAACTGCGTGGAAAAAGCAAGCCTTCATTTAAAAATATACCAGCTGGGAAGGTACTGAAATCCCAGAACTCCTTGACAAGGCCCAGATATAGGCCTAATTTGGGGGAAATTCTAGCATCAGGAGTTCAGTATTCATCTTGTACATCTCGAAGAAGGAGGAACTACAGACATTAAAGGCAGTGAGGGCTCTAGGAAGGTGAGAATGAGTTCAGGGACAGAGCGCCCTGGACCCCGAGGCAGGCTTATTTGTGGTGGTTCTGGGTTTATCATCGATTTTCAGGATGTCCACAGGCAGATCCTTTTGACTTCTTTCGGATTTCATTTTCTCCTGCTGTTCACACTGATTGATGATTGACACCAGAGCATTTAAACGGCTTCTCCAGTCTGCATTTCAAAGGTAAAGGGCACGCTGTGAAACTGGCAGTGGCGTGTGGAAGAAACAATGGGTGTTCGGAAGACACGGATTCCCACCCCTGGACCTCACTCGGTTTGTGAGAACCTGTACTCTGCGGCGCTGTGCTGCGCTTAGCCACTCAGTCGTGTCTGACTCTGTGACCCCATGGGTTGCAGCCCACCAGGCTCCTCCGTCCCTGGGGATGCTCCAGGCAAGAATATTGGAGTGAGTTGCCATGCCCTCCTCCAGGGGAATCTTCCCAACCGAGGGACCAAACCCAGGTCTCCCGCATTGCAGGCGGATTCTTTACCATCTGAGCCACCAGGAAAGCCCAAGAATACTGCAGTGGGGAGCCTATCCCTTCTCCAGGGGATCTTCCTGATCCAGGAATTGAACTGAGGTCTCCTGCATTGCAGGCGGATTCTTTACCAGCTGAGCTTCTAGGGAAGCCCATTGTGTTAGAAATCTCTATTTTCTCATTGGAGAATTTTTTTTAACGTCAAAATTCTTTTAAAAAGAGGAAGCTATATAGATCTTATGTAGATTCCCCAAATATGAAAAATGGTTATTTATGTGTGTGTGTATACACACACACACACACACACACACACACACACACATATTTGTTGAAATACCTTTCTAGACCCAAGATGGAGCTGATTCTCCCAGGATACATGACTGCAAACCAAATCTTATAACTTTTATGCTGCTATAAATGCTCCACACAACCAGAAACCCAGAATATCCAGTTATTTGGTCCTAAAACGCCAGGGCAGTTCTGGGTTCTTTACTTACTTGTTTTTTCCTTATTCATTTTGTATTTTTCTCTTCCTTGTTTCTCTTTCTTTATCCTATAAAGGCTTCCTGCCTTCTGCGTCATTTTGCAATTCTCTGGACTCTTGAGTGTGGAGACTGCCTGCTTCATTTAGTGTTAAAGTTTGTATCTCATAAATTGTCTTCTTTAGTCATTTTAACATGTATAAAAAGCTGTTTGGGTTAAAGAGGGCTTAGGACCCAGAATGGCACCAGCTCAGGCTCCCTCCCCACCACCCCCTCCCCAGCCCTCCCTCACAGGGCCCAATGAACTTTCTTAGCTTGGCCTCCTCTGGTGCTGAGGATGGGGCACACAGTAAGAGGTGCATGCCCTGATCTGATGCAGCCTCTGCCCCAGGCCCTAGTCAGCCCCAGGGGGAGAGGAGGGAGCGGAAGCCCTTCCTCTCCCTTTGGTTTGGTGCTGGTGGCCCAGGCCCAGTCCAGTGACCCCCAGTGCTGAAAACCATGGAGCACTTCCAACAAGCTCCTTCCAAAATTTGGCCTTCTGAGTAATAGACATGGCCTTTTTGGATGGAGAACTAGAGCCCTCAGTGCAGGTAAACATTGGAATTGTCGGATAATATTGACAAGGAGCCAGAAGGGATGCTTGTCAGTCAATCAAGTAGTCTGTGTTGACAGAGGGCCAAAAGAGATGCTTATCAGTCAATCAAGAAGTCTGGCTTGGAGGCAGTGCTACCTCCTGAGACAGCTACCCGCCTCAAAGCAGGCCATCCCAGCTCTCTGGCCACCAGACCTTCTGCTCCCTCAGCCGTACTGGTGCTCAGTTTGATTGCTACCCGAGCAGGTTATCTGGGACTGTGAAACACGATTCTTGAAGGCTAGACTGAAGCAAGTGGCCCTTGGGGACCAGACACCTTGGGTTGTAAATCAATCTCCGCTGTTCAGACACTCCTGTGGTTAGACATTACAAGGTGAAGAGTGGCGCCCTTGTGGGACACCCTGCAGCGATTGCCATGTTAGCTGAGAAGATTGTGTTTCTGGAAACGATTGGATGGAAGATATAGAATCCCCTCTGGGGACTGTTTTGGACACGTGGGAACATCTGTTGGAAATGAGTATAGCTGGGTACAGGGAATGGTTTGGGGAGTAGCTTCTTTTTCCTTTTGTATGAGAGAGGAACAGATGCTTGCATAAAGTATATTTCTCGATAATTCCTTTCAATACTTAATTCCAGTCCTACCCACCAGGAAATAAATGGTGGATTCTTTGTAGCTGCTTGAATCTCCTTAGAGTCCTTAATAATTATTTCTTAATAATAGCACCCTTAATAATTAGTTCTCCTAAAATTTCATTTTTTTAGGGTTATTTCTAAACAATCGGCTATATTTTGGATTAATACTTGGGAGGAGTCACCAAGTGGCTTGCATTAATAAACTGATAATGCAAGTCACTTGGTGACTTAGGCCACAGATTCTCCCATGATAGTCTTAGAAAATCCAGATTTAAAATGTGCAGATCCAGTGTTGAACTTAAATTGTTCAGCTTGGGAAAAAGAAAAAGTTCTGGAGGTGGGTGGTAGTGATGGTTGTCCAACATTGTGGCTGCCTTTGATGCCACCGAACTGTGCATTTGAAAATGATTGAGAAGGTAAATGTTATCTTCTGTAAATTTTACAATTATAAACATAGTGATTCAGGTCCTAGTTTTAGTTTTTAGGCTTTGCTCAATCCAAACCGAAGGTCCCTTGACTTTATTTTTAGATTCCTGACCCACAAGGATATGGCATATTTCATATCTCCCTGGACTACTTAGCTAACTTGGGAGTCTCAGGTTCCCAGATGTCAATTCTCATTTCTCTATCACATGATTCCTGCTCAACCATTTCAAATATCAGAGAGCAAAATAAAAGGAAAGCAATGTTTCCATTGCAGAAATTCATATAAAAGCTAATGATGTGAGGTTCCTGCAAAGATTTTAGAATCTGTGTTCACTTTGGAGAAGCATCCAGAAGGTAGAGTGGTGGGAGCTCCTCTCCCCTAATTGCCAATTCATGCACTACTGTCCTCCTGCCTCTGAGCCTTTCATTTCATAAATGTTTGTCATGTCTTACCCGGGTCAAGGTACTGTGCTTTGAGAAGTTTAGCAGACTGATCCAGATAGAGGCTCTAGTGATGTGAGCATAATGAAAACGAAAGAAAGGACAATATCCAAAAATAGACTCCTTCCTAATTCTTTCAGTTACTCATTGATTCCCAATATACACCAGATACTTTAGTTATTATAGGGTTTCAGAAACAGCAGAAATGCCCTCCAGGGAGGGACATCAGGGAACTGTTTTCTGGAAGACATGGCACTTCAGGAAACTGGTTCCTGAAGGTTGCGTAGTATTTGAGGGGCATTCCACAAAGTGAGAATAAAGTAAAAAATGACAAGTCAAATGGTATTCATGGGAAAGAATAGGCTGGATCACATGGGTCAGTTGTAAAGACGGTAATGGCTCATGGCCTTCTATAAAGGCCTGGATAGCAAATATTTTGGCTCTGTGGGCCATGTGGTCTCCATTGCAGATACTTGTAGGCAATACCTTAATGAATGGATGTGGCCGTGGTCCCAATAAAATTTTATTTACGAAAACAGGTGTAGGTTCATTTTGGCCCACTGGCCATAGTTTGCTGACTCCTGGACTAGCAAGTAAGATGGATGAAAGGATGCAGGAAGGAAGTAGCCAAGGGTCTGATCTGGGTGGTACTTGCACGCCAGGATAAAAATGTTTTTCCAAAGTAGCAATGAGAAGACGTGTCTTGGAGCAAAGAAAATGTCTTGATTAGAACTAGCCATAAATAACATCTTTCTCAAAGGAGACTCCAAGTTCTGTCTTTTTCAGAAGCACTTCTGGGGACTTTATGGTTCTAGTGGTATTCATTCACTATTACACTCAAATTCTTAGAGCTTTAAAAGTAACTTAGTATCAAACATTATAAATCGCTTGATCTTATCCACTAAACAAGGAAAGAAGAGGTGGTTATAATTCCTTCCAAATTTTCTGTCTTGGGAGGCTGTAATAGATGAGAAAAGGGTGTAAGAATTAGCCAAGATTCTTGTGTTGGTCTTTCCTTGTATTCTACCACAGCTCCCTGGAGCGAGGCCTAGAATTTTGCAATACCTTCACTGCCTTGCAGATTGGAACACCTGTCTTTTCAACCTAAGTCCCCTGCTCTCAGGTCTCAAAGTCCTGCATTTCCAGTTTGACTTGTACTTTTCCAGGCTTCATCTTGCTTGACCTGTACAGTATCTAAAACTCCATACTCCTTCCTTTTGTTTAATTCCCTGCTTTGGATTTTGTGATATCACTTTCTCTTGGCTTTTCTGATTTACTTACAACTGCTCCCTCTCAGCTTCTTGGCTTGGCTCATGGATCCCAATCCAGGTGTAGAGCTGATGTGCCCATCTATTTGTGCGATCCTGTTAGGAAGCCCATTTGAATAACCAAGCTAAAGCCACAGCTTCCTTCTTGGCCTGTATAGCAGAAAAGGTGATATTTTAGTCTACTATCAGCATTGCTCCACTATTTTATTTCTTTACTTGCTCAGGGTAGAAAGGATGCTATTCCTTGGGCCTCTCAGATACTCCAACATTATCTAGCTTTGTATCCAAATACTTCATAGATACTTAGAACTCAGTATGTCTGAGTTCTAAGACATCTGAAGTTCTAATACATCTAAAGCTGAACACATCTGTTTTATTTTTTTAAAAGAAGTTTTTCTCCCTGAATTTTCCACCTTCAAAATGGTGTGATTTTGTATCCGTTAACCTAAACTAGAAACCTAGAGTCATCCCAAACTCTTCTTTTTCCCTAACAATATCCTGTGGCTCCCATCTCTGTCATAAATCCCTCTGACATCCTGCAGGTCACCAGAATCTCTGCTAGGTTACTGAAACAGTTTCTTTTAATGAGTCTTGTTGTTTCCAGTCTTAAGACTTTCAGCTTAGTCTTCCATTCTGTAGCCAGGATAATCTTCATAAAAATACAAAGCCAACTGTGTCGTTACTTGGTTAAAAACACCATGCTATGTTTATCCATTGCCTACAAGATAAAATCAAAACTCTCAGGATGGCAGTAGACCCCACCTATACTTCCAGCCTCATCTCCCAGCATTTCACTCAAACTTATATTGTTAGCTCTAGCCATTTTCTAAAATTTTAAGTTCTCTTAATCTATCTTACAGATTTGGCTTAAATTTGGCTTAAATAGTAGCTCTACTTTGCCTTTCTTTCAGTCACTTTTCAAGAAAATATCACTTCTTTCAATCCCTCATAAATGACAGAAATATGAGGCTTAGATTGTGCTCTGTGTTCAGTTGTGTCCTACTCTTTGTGATCCTGTGAACTGTAGCCTGCCAGGCTCCTCTGTCCATGAGATTTTCCAGGCAAGAAAACTGGAGTGGGTTGCCATTTCCTACTGCAATGGATCTTCCTGACCCAGGGGCTCACATAAATCTTGATAGATAGGTGAAATGGTGACTATAATATTAATTACTGATCACAGATCCCTCAAAAGATCCCAGGAAAACCTATTGACTGAGCAGAGCTAAGTTCACCAGGCCTACTGAAGTAAGGGAGAGCAAATCAGTAAGGGCTGACTTTTAGGAATGTCTCAAGATGGAGAATGAGGGGAGGATATTTACGACATCTTAGGACCTAAGCTGTATGATTTTAAAGGCAGCCTTTCAAGGCAGGGAATTGGTTGGGATTGGGCCAGTGATGAAGATAAAATAACTTTTGATGGTAGACATAGCTAGGCAAGATCTTAAAGCAAGCCCTGATGAGCAGTTAAATCTTGATAAGGCATTTTAATTGGCTCATAGTCTTCTCTTCTGGTAGCAAATATTTCATGGAATAAAAGAGTACTTCCTTTAGCTTGGTCCTAGTATTTTTAGCATACAAGCATGAAAATATTGTTCCAGGAAAGTATGTTGGTTTAACTTTTTACTGTCTCATAGGGATATTGTAAGGATTGACTGATTTTAATGTGTGGGAGATATTTATCATAGTACTTATATTGCAAGTTCTCAATAAAAAGGATTTATAATTGTTCCTCTGTATATTCTCTTTGTTAGAACACCTCCAATCCTTTATTTCAATGATTTGTTTTAATGTCTCTCTCTCCTACTATATCATTAGAGCTCAAGTACTAGCAGTATGTTTTATTCATTTTGTCTCTCCAGCTCCTAGCACAGAGCTTTGCCACTTAATGGGTTCTCAATAAACATTTGTAGAATAAATGAATGGATGCAATGTGTTAAATAAATTCTGTGCATGTGGGTTGACACTGAGGAACTTGTTAGTTATGTTAGTTAGCATGAGGAGGGAAGAGAAGACAAAAGCTTCCTAGAATGCAGGAGGTGAGTGAAGAAATGGAGAATGTGAATTTTGTCTTTCTCTTCATGCTAAGGAGCAACTAGCAGATAGCCATCCATCATTCCCTGTTTGCAGATAAGAGCAAGTGATAGCTCCATTAACTCTGCCCATGTGACTCAGGAAGCAAAACCTCCAAGGTTGGTTTGGATTGGTGCTACTTGATGTGGAACAGGGCAGAGAGGCTGAGAAAGACAAGCTTGGCTTGTGACTGTTTCTTATGTTTAATGGGAAAACCTTGAACTATTGCAACCTTCAGCACTAAGAATGTAGGGATGCCTTAAGAGAAAACCAGGACTGTACAGCAATAGTACAGATAGTCCTGCATCGTAGCAGTGAATGACACTGTTCACGTTAAATACAACATTGAGTCTTTTGCATTCTGTTTACATTACCCTTTTTGCTGGAGACCTATCTATACTGCACAGATCACTGGCCTTGCAAACCTTGTATTTGCTCCAATCAGAACTTATTGAGGTAGGAACTTCCCTGATGGTCCAGTGGTTAAGACTCTATGCTGCCAATGTAGCGGGCATGGGTTCAATCCCTGGTGAGAGAACTTAGATACCTCATGACGCTGCCCACCCCCCCCCCACCCCCCCCCCCCCGCCAACCCCCTCACCCCCACCCCCAAAAAAGATCAGAGCTCTGAGGATAGGGCATCATACTTAGTTCTCTAAAGGCCTATTTTTCCCACTATGGTATGCTTCCCTAAGGTGAAGGTCAGCATCTTATTCAGCGTTATATTGATTGCCAGGCCCTTTTCCCATGGATCCTAGTACTGATAGTACCTGGCACATAATAGAAAACGTTTGTAAATTTGATAGTGATGAAATGAATGTACACAGTTGGGTCAGCTGAGTGAATCACACAAGACATTTCCTTTAAATTAATACTGATTTTTCTTTTTTCCAGCATCAATCAGCCACAGGTATTCATATGTCCCCTCCGCCTGGAACTCCCCTCGCCCCTCTAGGCTGTCACAGAGCACTGGGTTGCGCTCCCTGGGTCACACGGCGAGTTCCCACTGCTGTCTGTCTAACCTGGGGTAATGTAGGTTTCCTTGCTACTCTCTCAGTTCATCCCGACTTCCCCCTCCCACACTGTCTACAAGTCTGTTCCCTACGCCTGCCTCTCCAGTGCTGCCTTCGAATAGGCTCATCAGTACCATCTTTGTAGATTCCGTGCACATGGATTAATATACAATATTCACCATTATTTTGAGTTATAAACTGATGTTTCATTGGGAAAAGCATAATGAAAAACTTTATACACCTGCAATTAGCACAACACTGTAAATCAACTATACTTCAATTAAAAAATAAACTTTATAAAGAAGGAAAAAAATCCTTACACTTAATACTGTTAGGAAGCATATTAGTCACTTATTTTCATGCACACACACAATACACACACATGCACACAACATATAAATATATAAGTATGTATATACAAACGTAAAATACATTTATACATGTTTATGTGTAAATAAATATGTGTATATATATTCAAATTTGTGTATATCAGTGAAACTAGATGAAACTAGATTTTGACTATAGGAATAATTTTGAGGTTTATCTTTTCTCCTTATTATATGGTGAAAGACTTCCACATGTTTTAAAATATTTCTGGAGATATATTTAATAACAATATAGTTTTTACCACATTGTTTATTTAAATTGTTTCTGAATCCTTTCACCCTACCAGGCACAATATTGTATACAAATCTTAATGTATATCTATTTATGTGTTTACAAGAAATTCTTAATTTATAGTATGTTTTAAATACAGGATATTTTAGCTCAAAAGGTAAGAATATTTTTAAAATTCTTTATTTATGATACCAAGCTGCTTTTCTTAAAAATTATACAGATATATGATTCCTTCTATAGAGCATGGGCTTTCTTTTTCCTGTTTTGGTTTTAATGGTACATTTCAATGTTAGAGAAAAAGTTGGTATCAGTTTTAAAGGAAAGAGGTAGAATTTTATTGTGTTTTAATTTGGATGTATTTCTCCATCTTAAATGACATATATATCTTCTGTTGTATTATTTTTACTTTTTACTATTGATGTTCATAATTTTCTTATTGACTTGGCAAGAAGGGCTTCTTATAGACTGAGGATATTGTTTTTGTTAGTTTTTTTCCAGATTGTCATTTCCCCTTTATGTTAGAGTTGACAAATGCATTAAAATTTATGTGATATCAAATACATCAATTTTTCCCCAGTGTAGCTTTTTCCTTTGAAATTATCCTTAGAATTTTACCACAAGGTTGGAGATATATATCTATATCTATATATATCTATATATAGATATATCTATATATAGAACTATATATCTATATCTATATATATATCAATATATAGATATATATATATATACACCAAGAATCCCATGCTCCTTTTGTTTTGTTTCTTATATCTAACTCTTTAATTCAAAAGGCATTCTTTGGTGTAACATTTGAGTTAAGGGTGATATAACTTTTTAAACTTGAAATATTTTTGCAATTGTCTTCCCTTGTTTTAATACAGTTTTAACCATCTCATTCTAATTTAATACATAATCTTTCTCTTCCTCAGTAATTTGACATTGTGCTAAAATCTAATGTAACTTGAATTTTCCCAAGCATCCTGAGCCTATGCATAGTAAGTGGATCATTCTTAACAATAGTTAATTAAGTTTCACTATGTGTTCCCTGTTTCAGCAGGAACTCCAGTTACTCATCTGACAAGCCCCTCCTTCCCACCCCCAACTCTCTATCCCAGGACCCATTCCCTTTCAAGTGTTCTGGGAATTCTCAGGAGCTGGCTCGTTTGTACTCTTGGACAAGTCTGACTGAAGATTTGGAGGGCAGTGCTCTTGCCTCAAAATTAAGCATTTGTACTGGCTTTCCTGTTACTCCACTTAAGTGGAACCAAATAGTTGATGAGGTGAGATTTTTCTTTATATATGAATTATCAAAGAAGAAAGAATGACAGAATTGAAATATGCCATCTTCTAACTCCTAACATAATGGATAAAGGTAGTACTGTCAATGGCTGCTAAGACTACTAGGTAAAGAGCAGATGGAGAACTTTTTAAGGGAGGCTACAACTGATAACATGTATAAACTCCCAGTCAATCTTAACATTAAGAGACAACAACTAAACTTTACATACCTCATGATGGAACTCTACGGCACAACTTTTTAAAATTGAAGTATAGTTGATCTACAATATTAGTGTGTAGTATAATGATTCAGCATTTTATAAAATATTCTCCATTTAAAGTTATTACAAAATATGACTACATTTCCCTGTGCTGTATAATATATACTTGAGACTTACCTATTGTATACATAGTAATTTGCATCTCTTAATCCCACACCCCTTTCTTGCCTCTCCCCACCGGTATCCACTAGTGTTTTTTCTATATCTGTTTCATTAATACATTTGTTTGTTTTACTTTTTAGATTCCACATATAAGAGATAGTGTGCAGTATTTGTCTTTCTCTGACTTATTTCACTAAACATAGTACTCAGGTCTATTTACATAGTTGCAAAGAGCAGAATTATATTCATTTTTTATGGCTGAGTAGTATTCCATTATATACCTATCTCACATCTTCTTTATTCATTCATCTGTTGATGGCCACTTGTGTTGCTTACACATCTTGGCTATTGTAAAAAAATGCTTCTAAGAATATTAGGGTGCATGTGTTTTTTTGAGCTAGTGTTTTGAGGTATTTTTTGGATATATGCTCAGGAGTGAAATTGTTGGAACATATGATAGTTCTATTTTTAATTTTTAGGAACCTCCATACTGTTTTCCTTAGTGCTGCACCAATTTACTGTATCATCGGCAGAGTATAAGGGTTTCCTTTTCTCCAAATCCTTACCAACATTTGTCATTTGTAGACTGTTTGATGTTAGCCATTCTGAGGTGTGAGGTGGCATCTCATCATAGACATGAACATATATTTTTCCAAAGAAGACATACAGATGACTAACAGGCACATGAAAAGATGCTCAACATTGCTATTTATAAGAGAAATGAAAATTAAGTATACAGCACAACTTTTCTTACTAAAAACATCCAACTTGAATGTGCTCAAGCCTGAAGACCTAATTACTAGCTTTCTATAAACACAGGGGATATGGCAACATGTTAAACAACACCATAAAGATATAAAGCATAATATTTTGTTTTAAGTAGTCCCTTTTTCTACATGGATATTTTAGCATTTAATTCAGAAGAAGCTATGTTAAGATCTGCTAGGGGCCATTTTTAAATGGAAACACAACCAAAATATTTTGGTTACCTCCTAGGGACATTTTCTCTGTTTATATAGGCGTAATATTGAGAAGTATATCTGAAGTTATCACTATAAGGACAAATAATATAATTACTAGGTGAAGAACCCTGGTTTATTGTCCTAAATAGCACTTTTGAACATTCAATACCCAGTAATCAAATTTGATAATTCACTGTCTTACTTTTTCTTCAATATTAAAATTTCACTTTGCTAATATGAGATACTACATTTAAATATCTCTGAGGATAGAGGATGGGAACAACACATACATTCTATTCTCTAAAGTGCTGTAAACAGCTGGGTTTAGGTCATGAAGTGTCTTTTTAAAAATCCGAAAATATTTTTATCATTTTACTAATAATATAATTTACAGTAGAAGAAAAAATTAACTCATAATTACACTATGATGTAGCAGTTATTACTCTTTGGTATATTTTTATGGCATTTATGAATATGCATGTTTATACTTTAAAAACTAATTATGGGATAATTCAATTTATATCCTGTAATTTTTATAAAACAGGAGATAATGAACAACTTCTTACATCATTATTTATGTTTCATTTCATCAGAGTATTTTGCTCTACCAGAACATTCTGTCAACTTACCACCAGTGAAAAGTGGACCTCCACGTAATGCCACGAGCTCTTTGTGTCCTGCATACCACCTGGGATGAAGTCCTCATTGTCAGCTGGGCAGTGAGTGATCTGTCCCCCAAATCCCAGGTTACTGCCAGCTTTCTGGGGTCACTCCTGGTAACAGCTCTGACGTCCGGATCCTTCAGGAATCAGACACCAAGAGTGAGGAGGGCAAGAGCTTCATTGGGGATTAATGACTGAAATAGGAAAGAGGGGTCCAAGCAGGACTGGACAGAGAAAGCCTATAGACCATGTTGCAGGTGTCACAAAATCTCAGCCAACCCAACAGGAGCTCTAGAGCTAAGATTACCCATGAGGACTCTGGTGTTGGGCAGAAATTGCCTGTCCTATGGTTCTGCTTACTCAGCCATTGGCTCAGAGATGGCCTGGGAAAGATGTGGTCTCAGTTTGAAAGCTGAGATGTGTCCTGAAGGTGGTAACAGCAGAAGGCTCTCAGTCACCTGCACTCCTTGCAGTTGAATAGCAAGTTCTTTCTCGGGTGATCTGGGCCACCTCTATGATAGATACGTGCCTCAAAGTAATGCTACTGCTTTTTGTGGTAAAATAGACATAATATTTACTATTTTAACCATTTTATTTATATAAGTTAGTAGCTTAAGTACATTCACATTGTTGTGTGGTCATCATCAGTATCCATCTCCAGAAATTTTTCTTCATTCCCAAGCTGAAACTCTACTCATTAAACATTCTTCCTGCATCTTGACCCTGGTAACCACTATTCTACTTTCTGTTTCTATGAATTTAACTACCCTGTGTACCTCATGTAAGTGAAATCATGCAATATCTGTCATTATTTCACTTATAATAATGTCTTCAAGGTGCATCTATATTACAGCAAGTATTGGAATTTCATTCCTTTTCAAGACTGAATGATATTCCATTGCATGTATATGCCACACTTTATCCATCTGTTGATGGACATTTGTGTTATTTCTACTTTTTTGGTTATTCTGAGTAATGCTACTGTGACTATGGGCATATAAATATCTTTTGGAGTCTCTGCTGTCAATTTTTTGGAGTATATACCCAGAAGTGAAATTGGTGGCGTACATGGTAGTTTTGAGTTTAACTTTTTGAGAAACCACTATACTGTCTGCCAAAATAGCTGCACCATTTTACATTCCCACCAGCAATGCACAAACATTTTGATTTCTCTACATCCTCACTAACACTTGCTATTTACTGTCTTTTTTTTAATAGCCATTTTAATGGATGTGAAGTGATATCCTGTTGTGGTTTTGATTTGCATTTCCCTAATGATTAGTAATGTTAAACATCTTTTCATGTATCTATTGGCTATTTATATATCTTCTTTGGAGAAATGTTTGTTCAAGTCTGTTTTCAATTTTCAAAATCACATTTGATTTTCTTGTTAAATTGTAAGAATTCTTTATATAATCTAGCTAGTAACTCTTTATCAAATGTATGATTGGCAAATATTTTCTCCCATTCTGTGGGTTGCCTATTCACTCTCTTGGTAGTTTTCTTGGATGCACAGATGCTTTAACTTGGGTAAGTTCAATCTTCTATTTTTCTTTGTTGTTTGTGATTTTGGTGTTATATCTAAGAAAACATTGCCAAGTCCACTGTTGTGCTTTTTCTCTGTGGTTTTCTTTAGGAGTTGTATGGGTTTTTTCTCTTCCATTTAAATTTTTGACCCATTTGAGTTAAACTTTGCATATCATGAAAAGAATGTCCAATTTCATTCTCTTACATGTGGATATTCATTTTCCCACTAATTGTTGAAAAGACTGTCGATTTTCCATTTGCGTTAGTATCCTTGTTGAAAATCATTTGACCAGATAACGTGTAGGGGAGGAAGAACTTTATTCTATTGTATTAGGTTTTGTGGCTGTGCCTAAGAATTAAACTGACATAAGACAGATTCATAGGAGGAAAGCACACAAGTTTTATTTAATATTTTTTTGTGCGTAATGGGTATTTTTAAAAGGAAGACCCAAAGAAACTGTTAGGTCTAAAAGCTTAAATATACTTCTAAAAATAAAGAACAATAGATTGTGGGGATGTGATAAGACAAAAGGATTTGAGTTACAGGCAGTACATTGTGGGATAGTGACTAGAAAATACATGGGGAAACTAATGGAAGATAATTGTTATTTTCTTAAGTTTGTTCATACAGATCCATTTCAGCATCAGCTGCCTGTCTCTGGTGATAAGCACATCCTTCTCTTCCTGATGCATACATAGGACCTTTCTTATGGGAAATTTTATGATCTGTTTTTAAGTAGAAAGGGAAGATCAGAGAGACTTCTTGCCTCTACCGTTTCTCAAGCATCTTCCACTCAAAGTAATCAGTATGCTAAAGTGGCATATTTGATGGTGGCATATTCTGAACCCCTTCATATGTGAGGGTTTATTCCTGCATTTTCTATTCTATTCCATGCTACTGATTTTTAAAGCATATTAATATTCACACATTAGAGTAAGGGAGGTTACTTTCAGCATCCTTTCCCTGGGAGGCTATTTTCCTCTTCAGCTCTTGCTACTATGACTTAAAGAATTTTTTTCTGTCCTTTTATAACTATATTTGAAGCCTGAGGCCACTCACTTGATGTAATTCCAGTGATGACACACCTTCATCCTTCATGGTATTCTGGTCTGGAGGAATGCTCATAAGTTATCTGTGGCCAATCTGGCAAATAAATTGAGTGATGTGGGCAAAATCATTACTTTTTAAAAAATGAAAGGAAGTTCTAAGGTAATGGTGTGAAATTTTGTATGTGCCATATAAACTGACTTTAGGCCAAATAACTTCTTAAGATAGCTGCTTAAAACGGAGGAATACTTATCTTGAAGATAACTGCTGTAATGATTTTTTAAAAAACAAATACGTGACCCATTCATTACTTTTGTGTCACAATCCGAGGCCTTTATTTATTTATTTGGACGTGTACCTACTCTCTCTCTAAGAGGGCTAGTGTTTGTGTTAGCTGCCTAGTTGTGTCTGACTCTTTGTGACCTCACTGACTATAGCCTGCCAGGCCCCTCTGTCCATGGAATTCTCCAGGCAAGAAGTGGGTGGTAGCCATTCCCTTCTCCAGGGGATCTTCCCAACACAGGGATTGAACCTGGGTCTCCTGCATTGTAGGCTGATTCTTTACCATCTGAGTCACCAGAGAAGCCTGAAAAGCATCATTTGAAAAATAAGATTAGGGAATAATGGCCATGCAACTAAAGGAATTGGAGAGGCAGAGTTGGAAGGATCTGCTCTCCTTGACAAATGAGGGCTAGAAAACTTCTGTGTTCAGGGCCACCCTTCAAGTGAGGAGCAAGATTGGCTAAAACTCAAATCTTCTGACTTCTAGCTCAGAATTCTCTCTGCAATAGATGGGAGATGTAGAGATGGGTCACCAGGAAGTGTTGTGGGCTCTTCTTTCTGAATATCTATCAGAATGTAATAACTTACTTTCTGTAGAAAATAATTTAAATGTAACCTCACCTCAAATGGAGGACATTTAGCCTTTCTAAGTCAATGATCCTATACCTATCATCTGAAGTTTCTGCCAAACATGTTTTAACCCTAGATTGCATTTCATGTGTCAAGACCTGGGAAGTGCATTTTCAAAATTCCTTTGAATGAAATACTTTCCAGACTTACACATGCTATTACAGTCTCCAAGTAACATTTAGGAGAAAAGAAGGAACAAATTTTGATTATTTTAATTCAAGTGGCACAGTTTCATTTGGTGATGAAAAGCTAAAAATTCTGCTTGTGTGCTTGTGTAGAGAGAGAAAGAAAGAGGGTTCGGGGGGTCTCTTAGGCAAGTGGAAGCTCCGTGAGGCCCCCAGTTGCCTCCCCAGGAAGCTGGTGCTGGGTCTGTGATCACCGCTGTCTAGCCATGTGGCTTGGAAATACATCTAACCTATCTAGATTCTTTAGCCTGAAAGAGAAGGGTTTTTTGGCAAGTTATTCTTGAAGTTTACTTTTAGTTGGATAACTCCTTGAAATAATTCCAAGAAAGAATGTTGGATTTAAAATAGTTAGCTACAATATTGTGAGATGACAGCAAAAGGCTGGCATTTTGGCTTAGTGTGATGCCTTGTTGGAAGCAGCATCTATTTAAATCTGAACTCTTAAGTACAATTGTCTGAAAACTGAGAAAGTAAAGTTGACAGGACATCCACTGTTTATTAGTACCTTTATCAAAGACTTTATCAATGAATCCTTGAACTTGGAAATTTATTCTAGTATGCAATTAATTCTGAGTATTATATATAATCATGTATATATATATATATAGAGAGAGAGAGGAGCACGAGAGAAATTGAGAAACTTGAAACGTTTAAATTTCTAAGTATGACTAAGAGCTAGAAGAGGTTGTTTTTGTTACAAATCCAGTCTTTTCAAATGTGCTACTTGGGAAATTTCCTTCAACTTTTTCTTTGTTCACCATCAGATGAAAGGAACCCAACTGTTCACAATGTAGTGAGTTTGCAAGATTATTCATTTATACCAGGGCAAGATGGAACATGAGCACCAGAGTTTCTTAAATGAGAAGTTTGAAAAGATAATTTCACTTATCTGAAATATTACAAAAGCCCCTAAATTCGGCCCAGTAAGTCATTCACCTCAATCACCTGTGGAACCAGTCATGCATCTGATGAATCAAGTCACCACCACCTCCACCAGTGCTGAATGCCACAGGCTGCTTGCTGCTCTAAGGACTAATTAGAGCTGTTGTCAGGGTTATGGTCTCCCTGCTCCTCTTCATTGAAAATGAATCACTATCTTTACAAGACATTCTTCTTGCCTTGTCCTTTGTGGTGTGGTTTTATTTTACCCTAGACTTTAGCTTGAAATTCAGCGGCTGATAGGGTGTGAAATGGAACCCCGCATGCTGAGCAACATGTACCATCTGAGTGGTGCCAGGGACCCTGAGGGACAGGTTGAAACCTTCATTAGCCCAGAATCTTTAGCCACAATGAACTGAAAATTACTGACGCTTCATACACAATGGCCAAGCCGTCATGAGCAATTAAGGAGCCGTGGTGTAATTGACCTGATTCCAGGATGCAGGGCAGCTGAGTACTTCTCCCTGAGGCCAGCCCTCCCACAGGAGCAGAGCAGATGGCCTTCTGAGGGATTACAATAACAAGGGCTGCTGAATAGTCAAGTGACCAGTCAGGGTAACCAAGGGGACTGGCCAGTCAGATTTCTTCTGGATGGATGGGCAGCCCACGCCTCACTGAGCCCTACCATATGTCCCTGTTTGTGGCGACCCCGTGCCCTCCCAGGAGTGTTCCTTCCAAAGCAAAATGGAAGGGTAAGGGCTGTGTCACTTTAACATATTCTTCTATTTGGCACTTTGATGAATGCTGGTGATGAATAAGATGGATAAGGAACTAGGAATGACTTCAAGGACCTTGTGATCTAAAGGGGGTGGAGGAAACAAGAATGTAGGTGAGTATAATCCAAGCCTTAACTTTCTAAGTACTGACATAGCACACACGATGTGCAAAACCATATGATGACTGCAAAAGAGAAAGGAAAGGTCATTTCTTACTGATGAAGATTTTGAGGAAGGGTGAGAGTTTCTACCATATATTCACTGAAAAATGGCTCTGTGGTTCAGTACATTTCAGAGACCTCACCTAAAGATTTATAATACACATTAGCATATATGGTATATTCTAAATTTTATTTTCTGAATTGAGAATGATTAAATATAATTCAAAATAAAAAATATATCCCCTAGGTAACTCAATCTTCTCAATAGCAGCAACCACTTTTGCTAGTTCTAGTGGATCCTTCTAGGGCTATGTTATGCTTATGCATATACGAGCACACGTGTATATAGTCTTTTTTTCCTTACACACAACCTCGATTTTTTTTTCCTGCTTAAAATGTATCCAAAGAATCACTCCTTATCAGTCAATTTTGAGCTTAATAACTGTTTAAAATGACTGCATCTGATCCCATTGTATGAAAAGTTTTCCCGTTATTTATTTGGCTTTCTTTCTATGAAACATTTTTGTGTTACAAACACTACTTCAATGAATACTTGTAAATTATTAATTTGAATATGTACAAGTTTATTTATAGGAGCAATTTCTAGGAGCAGCACTGCCAGGAAAATGAATATGTTTATTCAAATTTTTAAAAAATTGAAGTATAGTTGATTTAAAATGTTTCAGGTGTACTACAAAGTGATTCAGTTATACATATCTATTTTTTCCAGATTCTTTTCCATTATAGGTTATTAGAAAATATTGAATATAGTTTCCCATGCTATGTAGTAGGTCTTTGTTGTTTATCTGTTTTATATGTAGTAGTGTGTGTCTGTTAATCCTAAATTCCAAATTTATCCCCCACCCCTGTCCCTTTTGGTAACCAGAAGTTTGCTTTCTATGTCTCTATTTCTGTTTAGTACATAATTTCATTTTGTATCATGTTCACTTTTAATTTCAAAAGAGATGGTCCACTTGTTTTTATGGAAGTTATTCACACTTGGATCTGCCTGCTTTGTATTTTTTCACTAATCCAGTGTGATTTTTTTCTTGGTCAATATAAGTAAAAATGGTATTTTTATAACTTTTTATTTTCTTGTTAGTAGTTTAGGGAAGGAGAAACTTTCCCTCTACTCTCTTAGGTTTAGTAACTGGGACCTGCAAATTAAATTGATAAAAGAACAGAATAACAGGAGAAAAGGTATACAGTTTTTATTGACTTTAATATTTTTATGTGCATGGAGGCTTCACAGAAAAGAAGTGAAAACCTGAAGAAGCAGTTAGATTTGGGAGCTTTTGTATCATTTTAAGAAAGAATGATAAATTGTGGAGAAGTGACTTGACAGAAGAAAGGGGGTTTTGGTTTCTAGGGCCAATAAATTGTAGAAGAGAAACAAAGACTATATGAGGTAAACTAGGACACATATGAGGAAATACGAGGGAAATGTATCAAAGGTAAGGGTTATTTTGGTAAGATTTATTTGTGTAGGCTCATCTCAGTATTGATTCCTTTCCTCTGGTGATCACAGGGCTCACCTCTACCTGGTACAGGCAGGATGGCTTATAAGAAATGCACCCTATTGGCAGATGGGGAGATGGTGGGAAGCTCTTCCTATCTTTGGTGTATCTCAGTTGCCTTCAGCTCAAATAATCATTATACCAACATGGCATATTTTAATCTCCTTCAGTGGGGTTGATAAAATTTTCATATATTTAGGAGTTATTTTTATGTCTTATCTGTTTAAATTCTTTGTGTTTTTAAAAATCACTTCCTTACAGAATTTTGAGCACTCAAAATATGTTAAGGAAATAGAAATTAGGTCTTTATATAATGAATATTGAATATATTTTTCAATATGTAGCCCCTTTTTGGATATAATTTATGATTTTTTTGCCAAGTAGGTAATCAAATCAAATTATTAATCAAATTATTGGTCTTTACATTTAGGACTCTGAGCTTTGTGTCCTACCTCTGTCCTAGCTGTAATTCTTCAAAAATTATATAGAAAAAATTCTCCAATAATTTCATGTAGTATCTCTGCACAAAATTTATATTTGAATATTTGATCTATCTGATAGATACATATGTGTGTGTATGTACATGTGTGCACACGTATTTTTTTTGGTATAAGTGCAAAGTAGGAATCCAGGTAGACAACCCAGGTATCTCTAAACAGTGTATTGAATAATCAACCTTTTCCCCACTGAAACAAAATGCTACATTTATCATATACTAGATTTCATTTAAGTCCAGTTCTGAACTTTCAGTTCTATTTGAGTGATGTGTCTACTCATGATAAGTTCTGTAATTTTATAGGTTTTAGCATATGGTAGTGCATTTTCTCTTTCATTATTCTTTCAGAGTTTTCCTGGATTTCCTTGCTTGTTAATGTTTTCAACATAAATATCAGAATCAACTTGTTAAAAATAAACTGTGAGTATTGTTAGGGGGATTAAATGTAGACCAATCTAGGGAAAATTGAAATAGTCTTAATACATATTCAAGAGCATGATTCTACATGGTATTTGTCTTTTGGGGATTAAAGTATTAGTCACTTAATTGTGTCAGATGCTTTGCGACCACATGGACAGACAGTATAGCCCTTCAGGCTTCTCTGTCCATGGAATTCTACAGGGAAGACTACTGGAGGGGTAGTCATTCCCTTCTCCAGGGAATCTTCCCAACCCAGGGTTCAAACCCAGGTCTCCTGGATTGCAGGCAGATTCTTTACAGACTGAGCCACCAGGGAAGAATTACGGAGTAGGTAGCCTATCCCTTCTCCAGGGAAGCTTCCCGACCCAGGAATTGAACCAGGGTTTCTTGCATTGCAGGCCTATTCTACCTCACAATTGCACTCATCTTACATGCTAGCAAAGTAATGCTCAAAATTCTCCAAGCCAGGCTTCAATAGTATGTGAACTATAAACTTACGGATGTTTAAGTTGGCTTTAGAAAAAGCAGAGGAACCAGAGATCAAATTGCCAACATCCATTGGATCATGGAAAAAGCAAGAGAATCTCAGCAAACATCTATTTCTGTTTTATTGACTATGCCAAAGCCTTTGACTGTGTGGATCACAACAAACTGGAAAATTCTTAAAGATGGGAATACCAGATCTCCTGAGAAATCTGTATACAGGTCAAGAAGCAACACTTAGAACTGGACATAGAACAACAGACTGGTTCTAAATCGGAGAAGGAGTACATCAAGGTTGTATATTGTCACCCTGCTTATTTAACTTCTATATAGAGTACATCATGTGAAATGCCAGTCTGGATGAAATACAAGCTGGAATCAAGATTTCTGGGAGAAATATCAACAACCTCAGATATGCAGATGACACCACCCTTATGGCAGAAAGTGAAGAAGAACGAAAGAGCCTCTTGATGAAAGTGAAAGAGGAGAGTGAAAAAGGTGGCTTAAAACTCAACATTCAGAAAAACTAAGATTATGGCTTCCGGTCCCATCACTTCATGCAAATAGATGGGGAAACAATGGAAATAGTGACAGACTTTATTTCTGGGGGCTCCAATATCACTGCAGGTGGTGACTGCAGCCATGAAAGTAAAAGATGCTTTCTCCTTGAAAGAAAAGCTATGACCAACATAGACAGCATATTAAAAAGCAGAGACATTACTTTGCTGACAAAGGTCCATCTAGAAAAAAGCTATGGTTTTTCCAGTGGTCATGTATGGATGTGAGAGTCGGACTATAAAGAAAGCTGAGTGCTGAAGAATTGATGCTTTTGAACTGTGGTATTGGAGAAGACTTTTGAGAGTCCCTTGGACTGCAAGGAGATCCAACCAGTCCATTCTGGAGGAAATCAGTACTGCATATTCATTGGAAGAACTGATGCTGAAACTGAAATTTCAATAATTTGGCCACCTGATGAGGAGAATTGACCCATTGGAAAAGATCCTGATGCTGGGAAAGAGTGAAGGTGGGAAGAGACAACAGAGGATGAGATGGTTGGATGGCATCACCAACTCAATGGACATGAGTTTGAGTAAGCTCTGTGAGTTGATGATGGACAGGGAAGCCTGGCATGCTGCAGTCCATGGGGTCGCAAAGAGTTGGACACAACTGATCCACTGAACTGAGGCCTGTTCTTTACCAGCTGAGCTAGCAGGGAAGCCTTACACATACACAGAATAATCTATTTTTAAAACCAATTCTTGTGAAGAATGTTGTTAAACTCTGCAATGCCTTTTCAGCAACTATATAGTTTTTGTGTGATTTTCTGTTTATGAGCTGTTAATGTGGTGAGTTATATGCATATTTCTGGTATTTCTGGTATTCTTGCATTCTTTGAATAAGACATTGTCCTAGTTTATTTATTTTTTCAAGTTGAAGTGTAGTTGTTTTATAATAATGTATTAGTTTCAGGTATGCAGCAAAGTGATTTGGTTATACACACACGTATATATTTATTCTTTTGTAGATTTTTCTCCATTATGTGTTATTACAGGATACTGAATATAGTTTCTTGTGCTACATAGTAAGTCTTTGTTGTTTACTTTGTATATAGTAGTGTGTATCTATTAACCCTATATTCTTAATTTGTCTCTCTCTGCCACAGTTTATTATTTTTTAAAAATTCTGATGCATTCTGCTTGCTAATATATTTTCATATCTGTATTAGTATTGTAAATGAAATTTATTTGTAGTTTCCTTTTTTGTGCATGCTATTTTGTCAGGCTGTGCATCATTGTTACACTTGCTTCATAAAACTTATTTGGGTGATTTCCTTTTAAAATCTTTTTTCTAGAAGAGTTGAAATATTATTGGAGCTATTTGTTTCTTAATAATAAGTCATGGGAATGTAATGCACAGAATAGTGACTGTAGGTAATAATACTGTATTGTATTTGAAAGTTACTGAGAGTTCCCCAGCAGCTTTCACACTTTCCAAAGCACCAAACTCTTCTTGTTTGTTCAACTTTAAGTTCTCTTCAGAAGAAAAAAAAAGTGTAACTATATGTGGTGATGAGAGTTAACTAGATTTATCTTGGTGATCAATTTGCATTATATACAAATAGTGAATTATGTTGCACATTTGAAACTAACATAATGTTATGGGTCAGTTATATGTCAATTGAAAAAAGTTTGGTAGAATTTCTTGATGAATGAACTGGAGCCAGTTACTATTTTGAAGAATAACTCTTATACTTTTTCCTCTTTTTTTCTATTTAATTGCTATGTTCAAAATATATTCTGCCTATTTCACATTGATTTCTTTTTGGACTCCAGAATTGTTCCTGAACATTTTGTTATCATCTTGTCTTCTGTGTCTTTCTCCTTGTGTTTTCTGTTGCCTTTGCTTTATGAAAATTGCTGTGTATTATTCATTACAAAGATATAATTTATAATCACAAAGATGTAATTTTCAGATCTTCTCTGTGAAGTGTACCCTTTAAATAATATTTGCTGTGAATTCAACCTTGTCTGAAATCTTCCTCTATATGCATTTACCCCAAAGGCTTTTGCCAACTTGTTTTATTTACAGCCACTTCTTTGAGGCATGACTATCAGACACAGCTGGGCCCTGCCTCGCATTCTTGCGGCCCACTTTTCACTCCAACTGTTGTTGCAGCAGCTGGCTCTTTGTATGTGTAATTTGACTACCTCACCTTGCCTGTAACATGAAGTTATGTATTTTTACATACCTGCTCAGTTATTATGGGCAAAAATTCATGACTAATGGGGGTAGGGGACAGTGATATGAAATGCTTCCATCTCTTGGGTGGAAAGGTATATTCTGAGATATATTCCCATGACTGCACCGAGATCCCAGTGGGATCATGCTCAGGTTGCCCAGGTGCTCAGGTGCACGCACTGCATCGAAGTGTCCCAGGCCCCAGCCCGTCTCATGCTCCTCGTGCTGCCACCCAAGACGAGGCTGGTAAGTGAGTTCTCTTGCTTGGTTAACCTGAAACCTACCAGTCTGGGGTGGCCTGCCTCTCTCCTTGGTTTCTTTTTGCACTCTGTATATGGGTACCTGTTTGTGAGCCAGCAACTATACTTGATTCCTTTCTGTAAGCAATGATGGAACAATTTTAATTTCTCCATTTTCACTTCTTTCAATTATTTTGCCTTGCAGTTTTTCTGCTGAATATATTTTTTATTAATGTTACCTTTGTATCTTTAATAGGCCATAATTACCTAGTTTATTACACCTGTAGGATATCTTTTGCTAACAGGTGATGAGATGAAAAAAATCCATGCACATTCACTGCCTCTCTTCTTCCCTTTCCCTATCAGCTTTCTTTACATACTTTTTGTCCATTTATGTTCTCTTTTGTATAACTTCCAGATTATTTTAACTTTATGATAAAATGAATTCAATACTCATTCATTCTTGTGCCACAATTTTTCATTTAATTCTTTGGTAATTCCTATAGAAAAGTCTTGAAGTATATTTTAATTTTTCATTAAAAAATTTTTTCTTTTGTCTTTATATTTGGACCAGAGTTTTGTTATGTCTTATATATCCCAGTTTCTTCAGACTTTTTTCTTCATTGCTTTGTAGTCTTCTCACATTAAGAATTGCTTTGAAAAAGTCTGAAGTCTGTTAAATTTTTAGCTGTTTTCTGATAATGTTTTTTGTTGGTTGTGCAAAGTATTCTTTACTCAAATTTGAAATTTGACAGTTTTTAGTAGATTATGTTTTTCTGTTGATTGTATATATAATTTAAGTACATTCATGTTCTAGTTTTTGGTTGTGTTGTCTTTCTTAGCATTTCTTCACATGTCTTGGAGTTTTGTTCAAAAGGTTAATTTTGAATTGATATTTCTTCACATTTCTCTTCTGTTCCCACTCTTCCGTTCCTACGGGTTTTGTGATGGACTTTTAGGACTGCAGTCCATGAGCAGGTCTCATTATTCATTTTGTGGCTCCTGCTTCTAAATGATCTTGGAGAATTCACAGCTGTGATCACTGAGCCCTTGGAGTGCTTGGTTGGTTTTTGGTTGAGACTTTGCCTGTATTTTTGATGTCTCTAGGCTTTAAGTGACTATGACTTCTCACAGTTGAGACTTGGTACTCAGTACTGCATATTTACCTGGTAGCAATATTGACCATTTGCACCAGATAATTCTTTGCTGTGGGGGACTTTTTCTGTCGATCTGTGTGACAGAATGTTTCACAGACTCTCTAGCCTCTATACCCCAGATGTGAGTAGCATCCTCACATCCCCAGTTCTGACAATCAGAATACTTCGTGTCATTGCCAAATGTTTCCTGTGGGACAAAAGCACCCCCAATAGAGAACCACTGTTTTAGGCAAGTGGTGGGAATTTATTTTAATTTTTTATCCAAAAAGGGAAATAGCCCCACCAGTCTTTTGCTTCAAGTAATAGCCTGGTTTCTGTCTCTTTCCTTGCATGCTGTGCATGCTAAGTCACTTCAGTGGTGTCTGATTCTTTGCGACCCCATGGACTGTAGCCCGCCAGGCTCCTCTGTCCATGGGACTCTCCAGGCAAGAACACTGGAGTGGGTTGCCATTTCCTTCTCCCTGCATGCTAGTCACCCTTTTTTCCGACCTAGGAGTCTACAGCTCATGACTTTAGTGTGGCTGAGTGCTTTTTATTTTTACTCCTTTTCATTAAAGAAATGTTTGTTTTGATTTTGAGATGTCTGTAACTATTTTTACCTTTGTGTATTATTGCTCATTGCTTGGAGCAAATAGGTTGCTTCAAAGTCAGAACTAATGGAGCTATCTTTACTGGAAATCTTCACCACTGTTATATTTATAGAGTGGTCAGTATACTTGTATTCCAGTTCTGTCATCTCCAAAATAGTGGATAAAATAAGAGTGATAAGTGAAAGCTAGTATCATGTTCTTGAGTTATGATACTCCTCTGTCCACCATCATCCATTTCACCCACCATTCCCAACATGCTAGATTGTCCCTATTAGTACACAAAAAACTCTTATTCTGGTTTAACCAAAATACCCCATGTAATCTGCCTTTGACCTATCTCTCTGACATCATCTGGTAACCACTACAATTACAGGAGGATTCTTTCTCTTTCTGCCAAGTTAAGCTTTTTCTTTTTTTTATTCATACATATACCCTTCTTTAATTTTCCAAAGAAAATTGTACAACTTTGCATAGATTGCTTTCAACAAAGGATTAGTTTATACATTTAAAAAAAGATGGTAGGGGGCAGAGATTAACTGGAAAAAAAAAAGAACCCAAAGACTATTTCTAGAAAAGTTACAAGTTCATTCCATTTTAGAACACTGTGGGATCTTTCAATATCCTTGTTCAATTTGCTTCTCTTGGTTACTTAAATGTCAGTTTAAATATCACCTTCAGCAGAGATAACTATCCAATCAAACATATCTGCTCAATTATTCTCTTACATTGCCCTATTTTGGTTCTGTCTGTATAAGCTTCTACTCACCAATATTCTCTTACATATGCATTTGTTTGTTTTTCATTTCTCTCTACTATAATGTAAACTCCATGAGGGCAAAGACCTCCTAGTTCTTGTTTAGTGTACTATATTTTTAGTGACACCAATAAATCTGACACATAGAAATAAGTTATATTTACTGAATAATAAATGTAAAAATGCTATGCTTGAATACTGTTGATCTGTTTCTTTAGTAAAATGATCCTGAAAGGAGACTTGAAGTACCCTCTCATTCTCAACAAAGTTTTTAAAGTAATTGCTTAATAAATACATTAAATGTGACATCAGTCCCATTTTGTCATATCCTAGGCCCATTTTCATGGGGAAATTAGCAAATGATCTCCGGTGTAGAATGCCTTACAAAGATAATGTTATCTAAGAGACACGCTTAAATGCTATTTGAAATTGCTTCAGTAGTTGATGGCTGGCTCTTTTAAACTTCATTTAGAGGTCACATATTTATTCTTCAGGGCACTGTATGTTGAAGCATCTAATTGGGCTTAAAAGTTTTGTTTATCTTTTTCTTATTTATAAAAATTATTATTTATAAAAAAGTTATAAATTCTTCTAAGGAGCTAGCTTGAAAAATATGTGTGTGCTTATTAGAGAATAGATTAGATCATGCATACTTTCAGTTCAGTTCAGTTGCTCAGTCATGTCTGACTCTTTGCGACCCCATGGACAGCAGCACACCAGGCTTCCCTGTCCATCACCAACTCGTGGAGCTTACTCAAACTCCGGTCCATCAAGTCAGTGATGTCACCAACTGTCTCATCCTCCATTGTTCCCTTCTCTTCCCACATTCAATCTTTCCCAGCATCAGGGTCTTTTCCAATGAGTCAGTTCTTCTCATCAGGTGGCCAAATTATTTGAAGTTTCAGCCTCAGCATCAGTCCACTTCCTTTAGGATGGACTGGTTGGAACTCCTTGCAGTCCAAGGGACTCTCAAGAGTCTTCTTCAACATCACAGTTCAAAAGCATCGATTCTTCAGCACTCAGCTTTCTTTATAGTCCAACTCTCTCATCCATACATGACTACTGGAAAAACCATAGCTCTTTTCTAGATGGACCTTTGTCAGCAAAGTAATGTCTCTGCTTTTTAATATGCTGTCTAGTTTTTCTTCCAAGGAGCTAGCATCTTTCAATTTCATGGCTACAGTCACCATCTGCAGTGATTTTGGAGTCCAAGAAAGTAAAGTCTGTCACTGTTTCCACTGTCTCCCCATCTATTTGCCATGAAGTGATGGGACTGGATACCATGATGTTTGTTTTTTGAATGTTGAGTTTTAAGCCAGCTTTTTCAGTCTCCTCTTTCACTTTCATCAATAGGCTCTTTAGTTCCTCTTTGCTTTCTGCCATAAGGGTGGTGTCATCTGCATTGGAGGTTATTGATATTTCTCCAGGCAATCTTGATTCTAGCTTATATTTCATCCAACCCAGCATTTTGCATGATGTACTCTGCATGTAACTTAAATAGACAGGGTAATGATATGCAGCGTTGACATATTCCTTTCCCAATTTGGAGCCAGTCTGTTGTTCCATGTCCAGTTTTAACTGTTGCTTCTTGACCTGCATACAGGTTTCTCAGGAGACAGGTCAGGTGGTCTGGTATTCCCATCTCTTTAAGAATGTTCTATAGTTTATTGTGACCTACACAGTCAAAGGCTTTGGCGTAGCCAATAAAGCAGAAGTAGATGTTTTTCCGGAATGCTCTTGCTTTTTCCATGATCCAACAGATGTTGGCAATTTGATCTCTAGTTCCTCTGCCTTTTCTAAATCCAGGTTGAACATCTGGAAGTTTTCAGTTCACGTACTGCTGAAGCCCGGCTTGGAGAATTTTGAGCACTGTTTTGCTAGCATGTGTGATAAGTGCAGTTGTGCAGTAGTTTGAACATTCTTTGGCTTTGCTTTTCTTTGGGATTGGAATGAAAACTGACCTTTTCCAGTCCTGTGGTCACTGCTGAGTTTTCCAAATTTGCTGGCATATTGAGTGCAGCACTTTCACAGCATCATCTTTTAGGATTTGAAATAGCTCAACTAGAATTCCATCACCTCCATTAGCTTTGTTCATAGTGATGCTTCCTAAAGCCCACTTGACTTCGCATTCCAGAGTGTCTGACTCTAGTTGATTGATCACACTATGGTGGTTATCTGGGTCATGAAGATCTTTTTCATATAGTTCTTCTGTGTATTGCTGCCACCTCTTCTTAATATCTTCTGCTTCTGTTAGGTCCATACCATTTCTGTCATTTATTGTGCCTATTTTTGCATGAAATGTTCCCTTGGTATCTCTAATTTTCTTGAAGAGATCTCTAGTCTTTCCCATTCTGTTGTTTTCCTCTATTTCTTTGCACTGATCACTGAGGAAGGCGTTCTTATCTCCTCTTGCTATTCTTTGGAACTCTGCATTCAGATGAGTGTATCTTTCCTTTTCTCCTTTGCCTTTAGCTTCTCTTCTTTTCTCAGCTATTTGGAAGGCCTCCTCAGACAACCATTTTGCCTTTTTGCATTTCTTTTTCTTAGGGATGGTCTTAATCAATGACTCCTATACATGCATGCTTTCGTTACCAGCTTTGTTCCAAATATTTTTGTGGTATTTTAACAAAGAAGTGTCTCAAGAAGAGAAAGGTATATGGGCCTGTGAAAACGAGGTTGTCAAGCCAAGAAGTTAAATCTGTATTTCAGTTGATTTATCTGGAAAATGGTACTAATAATACTTTAGATGATGACTGTGATAATAAAATTAAATAAATGTATAAGTGCTTTGAACACAGCATGGTAAAAATGCAAGTTATTACTAGTAGCCACAGCAAAATGACCACAGTAATATTGAGTTAGCTTTAGAATATTAAATAAAGGCTGTAATTCCATGGGTGGCATTTCCTTTCTGTCCTTTGAGAGATGATGTCATTGTTTTGAAGAGCTCAAGGACCCATAGCCCTTCAGATTCTCAGTGTATACTGAATACCATTTGGTGGGCCAGCAGTTGATAACGATAACTGCTTGGTAACCATAAGTAGTGTCTTTCTCCTTATTCCTTTCATTGGTAAAGTTTGTTTCAGCTTTACAACTTAGTTTTAAGAATGCTGGTTACAGTGCTGAGAGTGCCTCAAATTTCCTATTCAATTCTTTCCTTCTTTCCTTCTTTCTGGCAGTATGAGTTTAAACTCATTCCCAAAGGTTTTGAGTGAAGCTGATATGATTGGATTTGGTTTTGGAATTTAGACAGTAATCAAGAGTAAAAAAGTTACTAAAATATATTCTTAGTTAGAATATATTTTACCTGCAGCAAGCTCTAGATGTAGACTGTGCCCCCAGCAGTGCTCTTCTGTGATGTGGAACTGTTTGACAAAAAAGAAGCCATGGATTCTTATGTATAAGAATTGCATTTTGTTTTATAACTCAGTGGTATGTCCACACAGCTTCCAAACAGATGAGTTAGTTCAGTAAACACCTGAAAAACTATGAAAATAATGACACTAATAATGTGAGTTTCTCCTATTTTGTTCTTGCCAGTACACACACTTACAAACATATGTGTAATTTTTAGACAGTTGAGAATGTTAAGCTAAAGGTGAAAATTCTTTTTTCTAAAGATGTTCTCTGAAGGGGTCTGGATGGCAAAAATGAAACAATATCTGTGGATTGTCTTTTCACTCCCTTGATAGTGTGATTTTAAAAATAATTGAGATATAATTGATATAACATTATATTGGTTTCAGGTATACAATATAATGATTTAATAATATTTTTACATATTGAGAAATGATCACCACAGTAAGTCTATTGATAGCATGCTTTGAACAAAACATTTTAATTTTGATAATGTCTGCTTTGTCTAATTTTTCTTTTTCGCTTGTGTTTTTGGTTTTCATTTCCAAGAAACCATTGCCAAATCAAAGATAAAAAGAGATTTACTCTGAAGATTTGACTAAATGTTTTATGGCCTTAGAGATTCTTCCATTTCAGTCTATGATTCATTTTAAGTTAATATTTGTATACTTTGTGAGGTTAGGTCACAATTTTATTCTTTTGCATGTATATTCAGTAATTTCCATGCCATTCTCACCCTCTTCCCCTTCATTGAATGACCCTTGCAAAAAATGTAAGAAATTTTATTTCTGTTCTCTCAATTCTGTTGATATATGTTTATCTTGACTACTATAGCTTCATGATAAAATCTCCCAGCTTTTTTGACATAATAAATGTATAACATTATGTGAGTTTGAGGTGTACAGTATGATAACATGATACACGTATATGTTGTAAAATAATTACCACAGTAAGGTTAGTTAGCACATCTATCACCTAATGTAATTATTGTTGTCTTTTGTTGTGAGAACATTTAATATTTACTCTCTTAGCGGTTTTCAAGCATATAATACAATATTGTTAATTACAGTCACCATGCTTTACATTAGATCCCTCAGAACTTATTTATCTTATAAATGGAAATTTATACCTTTTGACCAACATCTCCCTACTTTCCCGAACTCCCAGTCCCTGGCAACCGCTATTCTACTCTCTGTTTCTATGAATCTGGCTTTTAACATTTAGTATAGTATTTGTCTCTCTGTCTGACTTATGTCATGTACCATAATTCACTCAAGGTTCATCCATGTGGCCACATGTTGAAGGACTTTCTTTCTTTTTATGTATAAATATTTTTTCTTTAGCAGATTCTTTACCAGCTGAGCTGCCAGGGAAGCCACATGCTATTTGTCTTTCTCTGTCTGACTTATGTCACATACCATAATCCACTCAAGATCCAGGCATGTTGACACATATGGTAGGATTTCCTTCCTTCTTATGAATGAGTAATATTCCTTTATAGGTATATGTATATATGTCACATTTTCTTTATCCATTCATCTGTTGATAAACACTTAGATCATTTGCATGTCTTGGCTGTTGTGAATAATGTTATGATGAACATGGGGTGAAGATATCTCCTTGAGATTGTAATTCCATTCCTTTCAGAAATATGGATATATGGCAGTTCTAGTTTTGTGAGGGACCTCCGTACTGTTTTCTATAATGGCTACATCAGTTAACATTCTCACCTTCAGAGCCTCAGGTTTCCCTTTTCTCCATATCCATAACATCAGCATCTGTTATCTCTTGTCATTTTGATAATACCCATTCTAACATATGTGATGTGATAATCATTATGGCTTTGATTCCCATATAATTAATGATGTACAAGCTATTTTCAAGTACTTATTGGCCATTTGTATGTCTTCAGGTCCTCTGCCCACTATAAATTGCATTGTATTTGTATGTTTGTGTGCTGTTGAGTTTTATAAGTTTGTAATGCATTTTGAATATTAACCCCTTGTCAGCTATATGGTTTGTTAATATTTTCTCCCATTCTGTAGTTTGCTTCTTCATTTTGTTGATTTGTATTGCTGTGCAGAAGGTTTTTTAATTTTATATAGACCCATCTGTTTGTTTTAGTTTTTGTTGCTTGTGCATTTTGTGTCATATACAAAAAACTGTTCTCATATTCAAAAAGTTGTTCCCAAGACTAATATCAAGGAACTTTTTCTCTGTGTTTTCTTCTAGGCATTTTACATCAGATCTTAAGTGTGTAATTCATTTTCAGTTAATTTTTGTGAGTTGTGCATGACAAAAGTTCAATTTTATTCTTTTGCATTTGGATGTTCAGTTTTCTCAACATCATTTATTGAAAAGACTTCTCTCTGTTGCATATTTTTGGCTCCTTTATTATTTGACCTTATAAACATGGATTTGTTTCTGGGCTTTCAGTCTGGTTCCATTGGTCTATGTATTTGTTTTTGTGCCATTACCATACTGTTTTCATTATGATAGTTTTGATGTATACTTTGAATTCACAAAATGTGGTATTCTCAGATTTATCCTTCCTTCTCAAGATTGCTTTGGTTATTTGAGGTCTGTACAAGTAGCCATTTGGCTATTTATTCTGTACAAATTTTAGGATTGTCTTCTATTTCTGTGAAAAAAATACCACTGGAAGTTTGATAGGAATTTCATTGAATCTATGGATGGCTTTGAGTTATATGCACATTTTAGCTATATTAATTCTTCTGATCTATGAACAAGAAATATCATTCCATTTGCGTCTTCAGTTTCTTTTATCAGTGTCTTATAGTTTTCAGTGTGTCTTTCATCTCCTTGGTTAAATTTATTCCTAAGTATTCTATTGTTTTTTAAACTATTGTAAATAGGATCATTTTTCTTTATTACTCTTTCGGGTATTTTGTTGTTAGTGTTAAAAATTCAACATTTTTTGTATGTTGATTTTGTATCCTGCAACTTTACTGAATTTGTGTATTAGTTCTAAGAATACATGGAATCTTTAGAGTTTTCTACATATAGGATTATATCATTAGCAAACAGATATAATTTTACTTCTTTTTACCCCCAATTTTCATGTCTTCTTCTTGCTAATTACCAATTGCTCTGGCTAACATTTCTGTTATTATGTTGAACAGAGTGATGAGAGTGGACACGTTGTCTTGTTTCTGGTCTCAGAGGAAAAGCTTTCAGCTTTTCACCATTGAATATGATATATATAGGTTTGTCGTATATGGCCTTTATTATGTTGAGGTATGTTATATCCAATTTGTGGAGAGTTTTAATCATGGAATAATTTGTTTTCGTCATCTGCTGAGAGCATCTTATGAGTTTTATCCTTTATTCTATAATGTGTTGCTTGTTTCTTTGCATATATCGAGTCTCACTTGTTCATGGTGTATGATCCTTTTTATACAATATTGAATTTGATTTGTTTGTATTCTGCTGAGAACTTTTCCATCCATATTCATTGTGGGCATTGACTATAGTTTTCTTCTCTTGTAGTGTCCTTACCTGGCTTTTGGTATCAGAGCAATTATGGCCTTGCAAAATGAGTTTGGAAGTGTTCCCTCCTTTTCATTTTCTGGAAGAGTTTGAGAAGGACTGGCATTAATTCTGTTTTAAATGTTTGGTAGAATTGGCAAGTGAAGCCACCTAGCCCTGGGTTTTTCTTTGTTGGATATTTTTGATTACTGATTCATTCTCCTTAGTCATTATTGATATGTTCAGATTTTCTATTTCTTCCTGATCCACTCTTAGTAAGTTGTATATTTCTAGACATTTATTAATTTTCTTCTAGGTTATCTACCTAGTTTTCCACCTATAATCCAAACTGGTTATACACCAGTTTTGTGTATAATTGTTCATAGTAACCCCTTTTAATCCTATTCTTGTGGTGTTGATTGTTATGTCTCTTCTTTATTTATAATTTTATTTGATTCTGTTTTCTTTTTTCTTGATTAAGTCTAGCTGAAGTTTAAGGTAGAAGATTGTACTAATAATTTTGTTTATCAAAAAATCAGCTCAGTTTCATTGATTTTTGTTATATTGGTTTTCTACTCTCTATTTCATTTGTTTCTGCTTGCTTCTTCTAAGAATATATGGAAGGAACTAACATAAAGTAGGTAGAAATCTAAGTTTTTAAAAATGTCAACCAATCAATAACTCTAAGAAAAAAAAGTAATTGCATGAGAAGAAATGCATAATAATATACTAGTTGTATGACAATAGGAAATGGATTATTTCCTATTTGTACAAAGCAAGTTATAACAGTTTGACCACATTAATTGGCAGTATGAAGAGAAACATCAAAAGAAACAGCTGAGGATTTGAAAAGGAGCCTCTCTTGGAATAAGGACTGGGGTGGAAGCTGCTTTTCATTGTGAGCCTTATAGAATAATTTTACTTCATAACATAAATATATATTTTAAAAAACCCATCTTAAGTAATGTAGATTCATTTCTACCTCTTACAGTTTGATTCTTAGTGGAATCATTGTCATCATTATCATCATTTTCATCATCATCAGTAACATCTGTATAACTTACAGGCATAAAATTTTCCCACATTTATCATTTCCATTTCCATCCATCTTCATTAGTCTGTGAGTTCAGTAGAACGTATTTTGATATCTCCCAGTTTTACCATAAAGAAATTTAGACAATGAGACTTGCTGAAAGTTGAAAAATCAGTAAGTGGTAAGTCAGTAACTAACAAGTGATAATCCTTAAATTCAGAATGTTTCAGAATGACTTCTTTACATCATAACTATGTCCCTCCACAGTCCTTTACTGGTAATATAGAGATTAGTATTTGTATATTAACTTACCTTGGAAATATGTAAGAACTTTACATAGAGTTCGTGTACTAGAACCTCAAAATTTTATCCATTTCTTCTCTGGTGGCTCAGTCGGTAAAGAGTCTGCCTGGAATGTGGGAGACCCAGGTTCAATCCCTGGGTCGGAAAGATCCCCTGGACAAATGGCAACCCACTCCAGCATGCTTGCCTGGAGAATTCCAAGGACAGAGGAGCCTGCTGTGCTGCAGTCCATGGGACCACAAAGAGTTGGACACAACGGAGTGACTGACTCTTTCTTTCAATGGGTAAGAAAATAATTGGGGAAAAAGCATTTTAATTTTCTTTTCCATTTTTCTTTATTCTCTCAAAAAACTCTTGGCACAAAAGCACACTGGCGATGGCTGTCACAGGTTTTCTAAAAAAATCACTTTAGAGAACTTCATTATTTCTATTAATACAACTGCTATTAATAACAACAATAATCATGTTGTGCCCTTCTCCACAGCCTCTTGTCCAGGGATCTCAGAATGCTTTTCAAACATTAATTAAAAATCGTCTCATCATCCCTGTGAGTTCCTAGGGCAAGGAGAGAGGAGGAAATGATATCTGCTCTGATGTTAATTAAGCTCACCCTTGGCTTGCAAACTAGGTAAATAGCTTTTCTTCCCCCTCTGCCCTCCCCCCGCCCCCCCATTAACAAACAAGCCCGCTCTCTATGATGATGATCACAGATGTTCACAAGTGAGGGTAGAGATGACTTCCACTGGGTGCTGAGGAGAGGGACTGATATGCTTGCCAGACTTGGCTGCCAAGGCTTTACTTTCTAACAGTGGTTTCCAAAACCTGGGCCATCAGCAGCATTGCCTTAAGGGGCTTTGCAAATATACCTGTATGTGGGCCATTAATACCCCCTTTATACAGGTCTGATTTCATAGATAAGGAACAGGGTTCAGGAATCTGTGTTTTCAAAAATTTCCCTCTACATTTTGAGGATAGTCATGTTTAAGTGGCATTTTTACTACTGGTTTCTTTCAAATAGTAAAGATGTCTTTTCTTGCCCTTGCCTTCTTCCTGTTGAATAGTTTAAGAATATGCATGTATAGGCCAGAGGTTCTCAAATTGTGATCCTTGGATCTTTTTCTAATCTCAAGTACCTGGGAAATGTTAACGATACAGGTGTGTTGAAATACATTGTTCTTGCACAAGTTTATATTTTTCTCAGGGAGATAAAACTTATTCCTACCTCTAAGAAGTGAACAATGCCATCTCAGAAGCTGTGAAGATAGTAATAAATCTCTGGGCTTATGGGCCCTCAACAATGTGAATATAAAGCATGTGTGGATACTCTGTGTTAGCCTCTATGTACATTACTCCAGCATTCATAGGAGTTTAGTTCTGTAAGCATATAGGGGACAATTCATTCTTATCTGGCTTATACAGAGTTGGGGAAACTGAGTCTCAGTTCACTGAGGAGTGCCATCTCCTGCAGACCTGAGAGCACCTTTCCCATCTCGGCATCCCAAGCTCCTCTTGCATCACAGAATGACGCAGACCACCCACCTGTAAGCTTGTTGCTTGTCTGTCATTTGGAGTCCCTTGTTTTCAACAACGTTGGCTAACAACAGAAGCCTGATGTTGGAAAATGTTATTCTCCAAGTCTCTGAAGGGGAAGAAAAGGAAATAAGCTGAGATAGGATATTTGCCATGTTGGTAAATGCCTTCTTTCCCTCTTTTTGGTCTCTTTGTTCTTGTCCTCTGGTTTCTGTGGTTGACCCTGCTGCTGGCATGACAGGGACCAGCTGACGGACAAGGAGGCTGAAGTGTTTATTCAGAGAACTAGAGACATTTACGCATGACATGAGAGACTGCTCGTTAAAAATCATAGCACTTTGTCTACATTTTATGTCCAACGATGTATAAACCTTTCACAGACCCTTTCTTATAATTTGGAAGACTCTTCCTTCCAGACTATTCCCTGGGACAATTTAATAAGCTGTAACGTTATGGGTAGAGACGCAGGGTCAGCTGTTCATTTCTTATGATCCAGCATGTCATTAGTGAGGATGGGGCTAGAGATCCCAGGGGGTCCTGTAACCCCATGGATGGTGGACCATTTGTGTTAGTAGCCTGTGGTCATTCTTCTTTGCATGATGGTAGCAGGGGCTTTGGTCATCGAATATACAGTGTGTAGAAAGGGAATGCCTCTTTGCTTCCTCTAGAGGGTGAAGAGAAAGGTGCTAATTAATTGAGGAGCCATAAAAGGGAGTTACTGCCATTTCTCATAGCATATCATCCCTGCGCGAGTATTGTGAGCAAGTCTACCAGTAGCATTTTACACATAAGAAAACCGAGATTCAAAGAATTAAGCGTCTTGCAGAACTATGAGTGGAATTGATTCTTACACACCTTCATCCTTTTTATGCTTCCTTAATACCTAGAAAAATGTTTGCTCACAAAACAAAGGCGAGTATCTCTTAAAGTCCACACTCTCCCCATGCACCATACCTCATTGCCTGCCCACACAGAATGTTCTTAGGTGGTTTGTTGAAGTAAACAGAACTCTTTTTTTTTTAATCCAGTTGCGTTAGCACTAGTAGCAGTGAATCGTTCAGAAAGAATGCAATCATGAGTGTTTTTCATCTATCCTAGAATTAAAAAAAAAAAGTAAAGCATCTGTATGCTCTGGCAGAGTCCTGGGGCTAGCTGTCCTGAGCACAGGTCTACAACTGGGATGCTCATGCATTTCTAGTCTCTGCCAGACCACCGGTTCTGGTGAACAGAAGGTGAGTCATGGAATCGTTCTGTGCCTTCCTTCCACCTCCAGCAAAGCAGGGTAATTAGAGCTTGTCACCGATTCTATGTCAAAAGGGTGTGGTGATGGTAACCTTGTAATTATGGGGTTCTGGGAAAATATTAAAATTAAAAAAATCCTAAATAGCAGTAATATATCACTGCTCATCCCAGGTTGGAGATTGGCTTATTGAGTCGGAGAATTTGCCGCCCAGCAAATGGTTACCACTTGGAGACTTTTAAGTCTGGAATGTTAGTATGTTAGTGCTGGAAGGAATTCCTGGAGATTACCTAGTGTGAACCCCACAGTTGCAGCTGGAGAAGCAGAAACCTGGAGTGGGGCAGGGATTGTATCAAGTCACACAGTGAGCTGGAGGCAGAACCCAGGTCTCCCACCTCCCGCCGTGGGCCCCCTTTTCCTCCTCTGTCTTTGACCATCCTGCTGCTTTGGGGGAGGCTCTGACTCCTGTCTGGAGAGGGGGGCTGCAGGTGATGGGAGGCTCAGGATGCAACAGCTGCTGGAGGCTACCTTTCAGGTCGGACACACACCATTCACTTTGAGCTGAAAACCCTCATTCAAACACGACCGGGTGAGCCAGGCAAACCAGATGGGTAATTGACTGGAGTGTGTAGGGAGATGGTGGAGAGTGTGGTTCACTGGGTACCCAAGAAGGTTTGGCACATTATCGTTCCAGCCATCCAGAATACGAGTGACCACACTCCAGCGGTCTGATCCTGTCAGATTAGTCTTACTTAATATAGCTATGCGTCAGCTAAACTGTACCCTGTACTTTTTACACATCAGCTTGCTGAGACAATTTGCAGAGGAAATTTGGTTGAGGGAGTTGGGAAGAGATGTTAGAGAAACTGTACAAGTAGTATTATCATTACTTTTATGAAAAAAAATCATTAAACCCTATTTTCTTCCTTCCTTCTTTCCTCTGTCCATCTCTCTGTCCATCTCTCCCTTGCAACTTCCTACTTTCTGCACAGATTTTATTTAGTGTCCATTATGTTCTAGATGGGCTTCCCAGAAGGTGTTGCTAGTGGTAAAGAACCCACCTGACATAAGAGATGTCAGGAGACATAAGAGATGTGGGTTCGATCCCCTGGGTCGGGAAGATTTCTTCAAGGAGAGCATGGAAACCCACTCCAGTATTTTTGCCTGGAGAAGAATGGACAGAGGAATGTGGCGGGCTATGGTGCATAGAGTTGCAAAGAGTCAGACATGACTGAAGTGACTTTGCATGCATGCATGCATGGTCTAGATAGTCTAGGCTCTAAATATAGTGATGAAAAATATACACAAAGCCTCTGGGCCGGAGAGGGCTGAGAGATGAAAGAAAGCAAGTGAACTATAAGAAAATGAGCAAGACAGATTTTTCTATCTTGGGAGTGATCAGTGCTCTGAAGAAATGAAAGCAGGGTGATACAGTGCAAACCAATGGGGCCTCTGTGAAGATGGAACTTGAGCTGCAATGAGAAAGAGCCAAGCATACAGATCTAGGAAGTCTCCCCTGCAGAGGTTAATAGCAAATACAGAACCTTGAGGTAGAGAAGCTTTGTGAGTTTGAGGAAGAAAAGCAGAGCTATTTGGACTGGGGTATAATGAGCTAGGGAGAGAGTGGTAGGTCCTAAGGCTGGAAAGGTGGAACTGGATCATGTCATATTGGTTTTTTGTAGGTGGTGATAAGGACTTTAGATTTTGTTATAAGTACAAAGGGAAATAAGTGATGGGGCTTTAAGAGTGTGTGTGTGTTGGGAGTGTGTTGTGTTACATGAGAGGATCTGTATTTTTAAAAGATAGCTTAGATTTTTGTGTGTGTGAAACCAAAGCTTCTACAGTCATGGAAGTGATCTCTCTTGAAGGAGACCAAAACAATTTTGCAGGTGATGATGATTGAAAGTTCTGGTGCAGGAGAGATTAAAAGGAGTGGGTGGATTTTAAATCTATTTTGGAGATGAGTCTTACATAATATTTTAAAGGACTGTATCTGAGTGAGGAGGGATGAGGGGAAGAGAGGACTCAAAATGAGGCTAAATGTTGTATCTGAGCACCAGGTTGTTGGTGAAGATATTGGTGGTGGGAGAGTGCCAAAGTTGCCAATGTTGGAGACAAAATCAAGGAAATCAAGATTCTGTTTAGCCATTTTAGGATTAAAAAGATGATTAGCTATTCAAGTGGAAATGTCAGTCATAGGATTATTAATTAGAGTTCAGAGCTCAATGGAGAGGTGTGATGGAGATACAAATTTGATAGTCTCCCACAGGTGGTATTTAAAATCACAGAATATGTAAAAACTGGCCAAAGAAAACACTGGAGCTGGAGAACAGTGGAGCCCTGGAGAAACCCTGGCACACTCTGGCTTCTCAAGTTTGAACTGAAGGGAGGGGACAGAAAGAGACAAGGGGAAGTGATTAGTGTATAAGGAGAAAAACAGAAAAATGTGGAATCACAAAAATTAAGGGTGCGTTTTAAAGAGGATTGAATGGCCATTGGTGTCTAAGCTTGCCAAGAATTTGAGTAAGATGAACAAATATAGAAGTACCAAGTAAATCTGGAAACATGGTGGCCTTTGACAAGTCCCAGTAAACTTGACAAGAAGAATCAATTGTGTGGAAAAGATAATGAGTCCAGAAGAGATGGCATGGCCTATAAGTTAAGTCACTCAACATTTTTTGTCATGCGATTGAGCAGAAAGGTACTCCAGAAACTGGAGGTGGATCTTGGGCTAGATGGAGGTTGTACAGGGTTCAAAGGAGTAGATGTCATTGGGATGTAATTAAGAAGGTGCATAGGTTGATGGGAAGGATTTTGTGTAGAGGGAGAAGTTTATTACCAGGAAGTGAATAAATATCTTGAAGTAGACAAAGGCTTGCCCCTGGAGTATAAGTGGAGTGTAAGTGGTAGGAAAGACACATTTCATCCATTGTAAGGGAGGGATAGCTACAGACAAGGGAGGAGATCCAGGGGGGTGATGGCCTTGGGGAGGTAAGAGGAAGTAGGTCTCTTTAGCTGCTTCATTTTCTCAGCCAAACATGTGGCAACATCATTAGCTGAGAGTGTACGTGTCTAAGAGAAATAGTAATGCTGGAGGTTTAAGGAGAGAGAAGATATTAAAACTTCATTTTGGTAAGTAGGTGAGTGAATATATCCTGAACATATGTTTGGGTTGTTCAGAGACCTTTTTGACTCTCTGGTTATGATTTCCATGTACCTCTGGTTATGATTTTCAATTCAGAGCTGACAGTGCGGTTCTGTGTTTTTCCCCTGATACCATTCAGCTTTATGGAGAGAAGCATAGATTAGGGAGATAGTTGGGTTTAACCAAGATCAGGATTTACCCAGAGGAAATACTAGAGGGGAACTGGACAACAGAGTTGAGTAAGTAGCAAATGAGTGATTATAATGATAAATCACAGGCTCTCAACAGGGTACCAACATAAGAAGTGATGGATTGGTTTCGATGTATTAATGAGAGTATATGTAATTATAATGAAATGTAATAAGTATATGTATGTCTATCATAAAAGCGCTGGAAGGATCAGCAGTGGTAGTAGATGTTTTGAAGGTGGTGTGCTTATTTGATGAGAAGGAAAGGGATGTGACCATGTGAGTTGGTAGCTGAAGTGGGGTACAAGGAAAGACCACAGTGGGTGAGGCAGGTGAGGACCTGAGAAGTTGGGCTTTTGGATGGCTTAAAGAATAGGGTTGGTATTGACGTCTTCAAGAAACACAACCGGACTTAGGTATTTTTAAAAAAGGAAGGTATTGATATTTTCAGTGTATAATGTGGAATTTAAAATGGAAAACCAACAAGAACCTACTCTATTGCACATGGAACTCTGTTCAATGTTTTTGGCAGTCTGGATGGGAGGGAAGTTTGCGGGAGAATGCACATGTGTGTATGTATGGCTGAGTCCCTTTGCTTTTCACCTGAAACTGTTACAACATTGTTTGTTAATTGGCTATACCCTGATACCAAATAAAAAGTTAAAAAAAAAACTAAATTACATCAATGTGTAATCTTGTTAACGAATGATCAGCTTATTTTTAGTGTTTTCAAAATGATTTTAAAAATTAGAGTTCTGCACTTAAACAGGATCCTCCACCATGAAGAATTCTAACAAATATCATTTCCTTGAATCATCATAATTTGCCATAAAATGATAAAGGCAGTCTAGTTTCCTAAGCTGTAAGTAATTTAAGGTGATTAACTTCAAAATTAGTGCTTTTGTTAAAATATTTGGTCTAATTGTTTCATGTTATCTCTGCTCTCTGCTGACATGAGGCAATATTTTCCCCAATTAAAAAAAAGAAAACATACCTAATATCAGTCTCTGTGTTACACACAGTGTTGTTTCTTGATAACAGTGCTGACCTACCTCTGATTACAGCTGGTACTTAGAAACAGGTCAGTGAGTGCATGTGTTGAATACAGTTTCCTGTACTATACAGTCAATATATCTACTTCTCACTAACATAAGGAAGTGAATCCTGTTTAATGCAGTATTTTACTTCACTAGAAAGCTGCTTAGCATGTCAGTCTCATAAAAATCCAATCTCTTTGCAGTTAGGAGCAGCTCTCCAGTATTGTAGCAGCTACAGGGGGACAATAAAGGATAGTACAATTACATTTTCTTACAGGGGGTGACCTCTAGTGTGAAACAATGGCATTTTAAAATTCCTTGGGGTTTGAATTCACAGCACTTTACCAATTATGACAAATTTCCTTTTTTTTTTTTTTTTTTGTCTTCAAGACCATAGGTAATTTGTCTTGGTGTTGCTTTCTTGAGCTGTTATTTGATTTTTGAGGTCAAATGTATTTTCATCGTTTTTTGCTCTTACTTGCCTTCAGGTCCCCACCTAGAAGTCTTTACAGTTTTATTTTAAGTAGGCAAGAGATCTGTCCCATATTGCTTACCTTCGTTTGTTTGATTTCATTTTCAAGATCACAAGTGCCACACTTCAACAGGTTCTTATTGTTATGTATTCCTCCTATGTCACTACGGTTATTACCTTTTATTTGAAAGCCCACCTTTCTCTGTGTCTTTGCTTTGCTGAGGCTTGTTTTGCCGGCTGCTACCAGGTAGGCTGTGTCCATAGGGGGCGCTAGAAGGCCTGGCCGGGGAGGAAGGCCTTGCTCTTTCCTATCTGCTTCCCCTTCCTATGAGCTTTTCCCCAGCAGTGGCTCTTCTTCCAGTAGCAGTTCCTTTCTGTGGATGCAGCTGAATCCACTTGCAGTTGTTTTTTCAACACCCGCTAAATAGGTACACCCTTTCCAGTGTCTGTCAGCTCCATGAGACCCTTCGTTTAGGCTTCTAAGTTTCAATACTGTCAACTTCCTTTTGCTTCTCACAGGCCCTAGGGATGAGGTACTTCTTTCAATTACCACCTTTTTGATATGTTGGGATTTTCTTTTCTTTTTTTTTAAAGTTTTCTAGTTACAGCTTTATTCCTTGTCAAAATTCCTTATCTTATATTCTCTTTGCTAAAATTAACTAGTGTGATTTCTAGTTCCTGATCTGGCCCTGACTGCTATTATACTTCGGTTTTCTATTTCTTAATATGTATGTAATAAAAAGCACCCTTTAAGTCTTGAGTCCTTACTCTCGGCTTCATCGTGAAGTTTAATGTGAGATGCAGCACATTTACATCTACATATCTTCTTTTGTGGACAGAACACCAATCTTCTGTTTCTTATTCATTTTTTCAAGTATGTGTTTAATATCTAAAATGAGGAAGGCTGGAAGTTTTTTCATTGAGTGGCTTGAGAAAAAAATATTCAGAGAATCTGTTTCCAGGTTTCAAGCAGTGTGTAAGAAAAGACAGGGCAATAACTGTGATACAAGATAAGAAATGATAATAACTGTAAGAGAGGCATATTCTACCTTTAGTTAGGAGCTCTAAATATGGAAATATTCCTTTAGCTGGAAGGTGAGGGAGGGCTTTTAGGTGGCCCTTGGTTGGGAAGGGCAGGGGAAAACCAAAGTATGGGGAAATTAAGCAGATAAGGAAGGATTTGGATGACTCGAGAATTGACTACAGTTAATAATGCACAAAGTTAAACAGCTGGATCATTAATACGAAGCTGGCTCCCAGAGGGTCTTTGGTGTCAGGCAAAAGAACCTGGACTTTCATACAAAAGCATTATGAGGGTTCAAAAGATTTTCAGGAAAAAAGAAAAATTAGAATCACTCTAAGGAAAGGCAGTCTGATGGTATTGGAGAAATCTGACTGGAAAAGGCAGATGCTGATACCTAATAGTCATTTGAATGATACTGCCAGGACTGGGTGAGAGGTCCAGAAAGCATCCCCTTGCTGGTAGGAAAGGAGGGGTTACCTACGTTCGGTGTTAATGTACTGAATTTACAGAATTCGTCAACTGGAGGAATTTGAGCAGCTGGGGGAAGGGAGAAACCAAATTCCTGTGGAAGTTTTGAGCTGTGTTATCTGTAAGGATAAAAGTTCTATTGACAAAAATATAAACATGGCTTAGGAACAGGAGAGTCAGCAGGAAGCTGGACTTGATGAATGAAAATGTCTATAGGACATTCAGGAAGAATCATCTTACTTCTTTTTGGAATGTGAGACTCTAGACTGGGAGGGAAGTTAGGGTCTGAGGTGCCGATCTGGCTGTCTCTGCAATACAAGTGGTAGGTGAGTCATGTAATTGGATGAGATTGACAAAGGTGTAATTATAGACAGGGACAGATCCAGGGGTAGTGATATTTACAGCAGGGACTGACACATTGCAGCCTGTGGGTCTGGTTTGGTCTACCACCTTTTAGTATAAATAAAGTTTTATTGGAACACAGCTATGCTCTTGAATTTACACACTGTCAGTGCTGCATTTGCCCTACAAGGACAGTGTGCTAACAGTAGGCACTGTATGGCCCTCAGTGCCAAAAATACTTCCAGTCTACCTTTTATAGAAAACATTGACTAATCTCTGATTTAGGCAACCTGGAAATAATTAGAATCCAGAGGAGCACTGGTCAAATATTAGAAGTTAAAAAAAAAAAAGATACATCACAAAAGGCAAAGAAAACTTTCAGAAGGCAAACTGAGGGAATTAACATCATCAAATCTGGCAACAGCATTTCCCAAAAGATACACAGAGAAAATGAGTTATAGGTATTTGAAGAGATATTGATCTTCTTAGCCCATCCCAGGCTGGGGTGGTCTTGGGCTCACCAGTCTTCAGGACTTAAAGTGGAGCTGGGTAAGTTTAGCAAGTAATAATAAATGACACCCAATTAAATTTGAATTTCATATAAAAAATGTATATTTTTAGTACAGTAAGTTCCATGCAGTGTGAGCATTACATGGGTATCCTGTATTTTTTCTCGCAAACTTAGCTTGAGCAACCTCATCCAGGACTTAAAGGGAACTGATTGAATGAGGAGGTCTGATCCATCATCCCAGCAGTGAAAACAGGTAGCAAAGATGGTGGGCAAAACAGCATTTGCCATTCTGCTAGGATACTCTGACCACGGCTCAGAAAAGGTATTATCATTGAGTAGCTGCCATGTCTGAGTTTATCAATGGGTTCATGTTTCATGAGCCTAAAGAGGGTTGGGGTCTTCTGACTAATGTAGCTATCAGGGTCAACTCTGAACCCCAATTTCACACCAAAGACTTTTATTCTTTGTAAACACCAGTTGCTGTTCACTCTTAGTAATGTCAAATTGAGGTACATGATGATAGCTCCAACAGTGTGTGTGCAGTCCACAGATGAGGGGCTTTCCAGGTAAAGCCCCTTATTAGAGGTAAAGAATCCACCTGCCAATGCAGGAGATGTCAGAGACTCGAGTGTGATCCCTGGATTGGGAAGATCCCCTGGAGGAGGGCATGGCAACCCACTCCACTATTCTAGCCTGGTGAATCCCGTGAACAGAGGAGCCTGGCAGGCTGTGATCCATAGGGTCACAAAAGATTGGACACAATTGAAGCGACTTAGCATGCATGCACACACTACAAATAAGAGCTTCACCATTATTGTCAGTTATTTGGGAAGAATTATTTGATTGGATACAAAATACTTCATGAACTATTTCAATATTATTTACACAAATGAATGAAAATATATTCATTTTTAAAAACAAGATTTTCAATCATTGCACATTTTTGGATGGTGGTAAAATTTGGTTTCAAAAATTTTATTCTTGTGTATGAACAAAGTTTCTCTTAGATGGGGATTCACAAATATTTGAAGGGTTCATTATTAAAGTCTGATAAAAAAATTACAAGTAATCATTATAACCAAAAATCATGATAGGAAAGGTGAAATCAAAAAGGTAAAATAAGGAAATCAAACTCAAGTTTCTTAATTAAAGTTTCTTAAATCAAGTTTCTTAATTCTTTTTTTTTTTTTTTTTGAAAAGATTGGAAGTTTCACATCAATTTTGAATAGTGTTGCAGGTTTGTTCCTCAGAAACTGTTGCTAAAATGGAGTTTGGGGACAGTGTTTTATTAGGGATCCACCCCTGTGGAGAGAAGTGGGTAGGGTAGGATTGGGTGGAGGAGATTGTATTATGATGAGTTCAACGTCTGGGCCAGGTCCCCCTTCCCCACAGGCAGCTCTGGAGTGCTCAAGGCTGCACAGAGTTGTTCCCTGTTGGGCCAATATGGTTGGGTCCTTATACTTACCTTGATTGGTCATTAGATATGGGCTTCCCCACAAAACAGGTGTGTTCTTGGGGAAGGTGAGGCAATCCTTGTAGGAACTGGCTGCTGGAGGTGTTGAAACCCATTCCCTAGGAGGGATTGGAATGTGTATCCCCTGCCCCCACAAACACTACATTGAAACTGTTTTTGTTTTTTTTTTAATTATTTGATGTAAGAAAATGCATTGGATTTTTTCACCATATCCACGCAGAGGTTTCTAAATCCCCTGCAGCTTATTCAGTGGGCTGTGCAAACATGATCACTTCCTAGGTGTGCCAGCAATATATACATAGCATTGGAGGCTGCGGCAGTTGAGAAGAAAGACCTTGAGTCATCTTAGTTTTTATCCTTTCAGTGTCTTGCTAGAAGTAGATATGACTTGGAGTGCATACATTTGATCTCACAGAAATATGAATATCAAAGGACCCTTGCTGTTTGTTTTGGCAATATTCTGATACTTAAAAGTCACTAGTGACACGTATATTCATGACTTCCTCTTAACTTGGTGGTTCTTGGCAGTAGCAAAAAGTATTAAAAACAGTTGAGTTTCAAATGAAAGCAACTAGTTTCTAGCATCACTCTTACTTGGCTGCAACTTTTACTGGGTTTGTGTAACTCTGACCAACTATTATTCAAAGCATTTTTCTCATCACCTATGTTTTAGAAACTGACCCCGTGGATATTGAAAAGCCACAGTTGTCTTAAGATCATAAATCCTTATTTTCTAAACTTGGATAAATATAAAAATTACTTTGGGAGTGAGTGTGTGTGACCTGTTAAAAAGTCAGAACCTGTTTGAAAAACGTTGTCAGTGACAATCACACAGCATTTCCTCCCCATCCCCTCCCCTTCTCCAGATTTATGAAATTAGAATCTCCAGGATGAGACCTATATTTTTTATCAAATGCCCGGGTTTGGCAAACACTGATCTAGTGTGGCATTTAAAGCATTCTGTGGTATCCTGTGTGTCTGGCCTGATTTCCCACTGTTTACCTTTAATGCATTCCTTATTAGGCAGTGGATCGCTCATGCACAGAGCACTTGAAGGCTGAGCTGGAGTCTGAGCAGAGGGCATCCCTCTCCACAACAGGCAGGAGGAAAGGGCACCTCCCTCTGCTCATCCTCACAGCCTCTCAGGTCCTGGAGCGCTCTGCCCAGGACAAGTTGGTGTTTCTCTTTTGTTGAGTCCTGTGACTTGTGTGTTTCTGGGCAGTTGTTCTTTTTAGGGTGTTTATTTTTAATAAAGGATTCTATACTGTAAAGCACTTATGCTTCAATTAAAAATAAATAAATTAAAAAAAAGAAAGAACCATTTAAGGATTGCTAACAAACTGATCCACGCTCTTTTGTTTGTTCTTTATCTGCCATTCTTAGCTAATTTCAGGACTTTGCTAACTTACATCTAGTGTTTTCCTATATTTTCTGAAAATTGTATTTCTGTTATAATTCTTGTCCCTAATATTTTATCCTATTAACTCTCATTAGCTTGACTTTTATTTTGCTAGTTTTACCTCTTATCATCTATATTAATTGTTCATTTTATTATTTCATAATTCAAAACCGCTTATTCTTCATTTTTTACTTTGAAATCCAGGTTTATGACTGTATATTGTCCTTACTTTGAATTTACTTTGAATTTCATTATCAATGTCATGTTAAACATATTTAATTAGTTAAGGTCACTTCTTATGTTCATGCTTTATGTTTAAAATTATTTGGCATTTATATTTAAAATACATATGGTTTTTAAAGGCTTTGTTACTTGCTTTTTGTTAATATTAATATAAATTTGTATTCCTTTTCTACATAATTTTTATCAATGTGTACTTTAAAAATACCTACTGTGTACTTTTAATAACAACTTTCATTAGATTTTTATAGTTGTTTTAGTTAGTCCTTGATTTTTGTATAATGGCTGACAAGAATGAATGCAGCAGAGGGAAAACCCTGCTCACTGCCCTGTAAACACACAAGTTTAATCTCAAATTGTGAGAAGATATACATGAGAAGCCCTCCAACATCAAAAATGGTTTTATCTAGAGAAATACCACACTTGTTTCATGAGAATATTTCTTTTGATGTTGTATGCTGTTCAGTCCTAATATGCCTATTATAAAATTTATTTTATAGCAGTTATGGTTGTACACTTTACATACCTTCACTTTCCTTAGAGATAAGATTGCTCATTTGGCTTATTAAACCATGAATCCTACTCTAGTGCATTTAACTTGGAACCCTGATATCAGTAGATGCCTCCACTTTTTAGGACGGGTGTAATATGTGCTATAGTCTTGTCCCTGGGTGAGGGTGATTTGCTAGGTATTGGGAAGTATGCCAAAGAGACATCATGGCAAACACCTCCAATAGTTAAGGTGTTTTTGTCTCTTTTAAAAATGTTTGCTTATTTACTTTTGGCTATGCTGGATCTTGGTTGCTGCTCTCAGGCTTTCTCTAGCTGCAGGGGCTACTTTTTTCTGAAGTGCACAGGCTTCTCTTTGCAGTGGCTTCTCTTGTTGGGGAGCACGGTCTCCAGCCACATGGGCTTCAGTAGTTGCAGCATGCGGGTTCCAAGCTCCAGTTGCTTCACAGCACGTGAGATCACAACAGGCAGGGATCAAGTCTGTGTCCTCTAAATTGGCAGAATAGTCCTGGTTAAGATTTCGTATTAGCAAATGTTGCCTTCTTTTAGAGCCGGCACATGTCTTGAAGTAGATATAGGTCTCCTCTCTGGGATATCACTAAAAGGGTGTAAATGCCTGAGTGTTTACTATGAGCTTAATATCCAATCTGCAGAAGAAATGCATTTTATTTTTTTAAGATTTGAAATATTTTTCAGCTCCTTAACCTTTGACACAGTGATAATGGATTGGCTGTCCAGAGTGGGTGGTGTGAAGAGGACCTTTTTTCCCACTCCTGTCTCAGCTAGCATCCAGTTTGGTGTGATTTGGTTCAACATATTTATCTTTACTGAGGCACATGGTTTCTGCTGGGTATCAATTTTCATTTAAAAAGTCTTCCTTAACTCTGGAGTCAAAGTAAAAACAACACCCAGTTGTGGATGTGACTGGTGATGGAAATAAAGTCCAATGCTGTAAAGAGCAATATTGTGTAGGAACCTGGACTGTTAGGTTCATGAATCAAGGCAAATTGGAATTGGCCAAACTTCCAATGGTAGTTGGAGATGGTAAGAGCGAACATCAACACTTCAGGAGTCAGCGAACTAAAATGGACTGGAATGGTTCAATTTAACTCAAATGACCACTATATCTACCACTGTGGGCAAGAATCCCTTAGAAGAAATGGAGTAGCCATCATAGTCAACAAAAGAGTCCAAAATGCAGTACTTGATGCAATCTCAAAAATGACAGAATGATCTCTATTCGATTCAAGGCAAACCATTCAATGTCACAGTAATCCAAGTCTATGCCCTGACCAGTAATGCTGAAGAAGCTGAAGTTGAATGGTTCTATGAAGACCTACAAGACCTTCTAGAACTAAAACCCAAAAAAAGATGTCCTTTTCATTAAAGGGGACTGGAATGCAAAAGTAGGAAATCAAGAGATATCTAGAGTTACAGGCAAATTTGGCCTTGGAGTACAAAATGAAGCAGGTCCAAGGCTAACAGTTTTGCTAAGAAAATTCACTGGTCATAGCAAATACACTCGCACAATAACACAAGGGAAGACTCTACACAGGGACATCACCAGATGGTCAACACTGAAATCAAACTGATTATATTCTTTTTAGCCAAAGATGGAGAGGCTCTACACAGTCAGCAAAAATAAGACTGGGAGCTGAGTGTGGCTCAGATCATAAACTCCTTATTGCCAAATTCAGACTTAAATTGAAGAAAGTAGGGAAAACCACTAGACCATTCAGGTATGGCCTAAATCAAATCCCTTACAATTATGCAGTGGAAGTGACAAATAGATTCAAAGGATTAGATCTGATAGAGAGAGTACCTGAAGAACTATGGATGGAGGTTCGTGACATTGTACAGGTGGCTGTGATCAAGACCATCCCCAAGAAAAAGAAATGCAAAAAGGCAAAATGGTTGTCTGAGGAAGCCTTACAAATAGCTGTGAAAAGAAGAGAAGTGAAAGGCAAAGGAGAAAAGAACTGTGAAAAGGAGAGAAGTGAAAGGCAAAGGAGAAAAGGAAAGATAAACCTATTTGAATGCAGAGTTCCGAAGAATAGCAAGGAGAGATAAGAAAGCCTTCCTCAGTGATCAATGCAAAGAAATAGAGGAAAACAACAGAATGGGAAAGACTAGAGATCTCTTCAAGAAAATTAGAGATATGAAGGGAATATTTCATGCAAAGATGGGCACAATAAAGGACAGAAATGGTATGGACCTAACAGAAGCAAAAGATATTAAGAAGAGGTGGCAACAATACACAGAAGAACTATACAAAAAAGATCTTCATGACCCAGATAACCATGATGGTGTGATCACTCACCTAGAGCCAGGCATCCTGGAATGGGAAGTCAAGTGGGCCTTAGGAAGCATCACTACAAACAAAGCTAGTGGATGTGATGGAATTCCAGCTGAACTATTTCAAATCCTAAAAGATGATGCTCTTAAAGTGTCGCACTCCATATGCTGGCAAATTTAGAAGACTTAGCAGTGGCCACAGGATGGGAAAAGGTCAGTTTTCACTCCAATCCCAATGAAAGGTAATTTCAAAGAATGCTCAAACTACCACACAATTGCACTCATCTCACATGCTAGCAAAGTAACACTCAAAATTCTCCAAGCCAGGCTTCAACAGTATGTGAACTGTGAACTTCCAGATGTTCAAGCTGGATTTAGAAAAGACAGAGGAACCAGAAATCAAATTGCCAACATCCATTGGATCATCGAAAAAGTGAGAGAGTTCCAGCAAAACATCTACTTCTGCTTTATTGACTATGCCAAAGCCTGTGATTATGTGGACCGCAATAAACTCTGGAAAATTCTTAAAGAGATAGGTATACCAGACCACCTGACCTGCCTCTTGAGAAATCTGTATGAGGTCAGGAAGCAACAGTTAGAACTGTACATGGAACAACAGACTGGCTCCAAATTGGGAAAGGAATACACCAAGGCTGTATATTATCACCTTTCTTATTTAACTTACATGCAAAGTACATCATGAGAAATGCTGGATTGGATGAAGCACAAGCTGGAATCAAGATTGCTGGGAGGCATATTAATAACTTCAGATATGCAGATGACGCCACCTTTACGGATGAAAGTGAAGAAGGATTAGAGAGCCTCTTGATCAAAGTGAAAGAGGAGAGTGAAAAAGTTGGCCTAAAACTCAACATTCAGAAAACTAAGATCATGGCATCTGGTCCCATCACTTAATAGATGGGGAAACAATGGAAACTGTGACAGACTTTATTTTTGGGGGCTCCAAAATCAGTACAGAGGGTGACTGCAGCCATGAAATTAAGAGATGCTTGCTCCTTGGAAGAAAAGCTATGACCAACCTAGACAGCATATTAAAAAGCAGAGACCTTGCCGACAAAGGTCTATCTAGTCAAGGCTGTGGTTTTTTCAGTAGTCACGTATGGATGTGAGAGTTGGACTATAAAGATAACTGAGTGCTGAAGAATTGATGCTTTTGAACTGTGATGTTGGAGGAGACTCTTGAGAGTCCCTTGGACTGCAAGGAGATCCATCCAGTCAATCCTAAAAGAAATCAGTCCTGAATATTCATTGGAAGGACTGATGCTGAAGCTGAAGCTCCAGGACTTTGGCCACCTGATGGGAAGAACTGACTCATTGGAAAAGACCCTGATGCTGCGAAAGATAGAAGGCAGAAGGAGAAGGGTTTGACAGAGAATGAGATGGTTGGATGGCATCACCGACGGGATGGAGCTGAGTTTGAGTAAACTCTGGGAGTTGGTGATGAACAGGGAGGCCTGGCGTGCTGCAGTCCATGGGGTCACAAAGAGTCAGACATGACTGAGCGACTGAACCTAGCTGAACCGAACTTGGATCTACTCAAAGTCTAGTTAATTATTTCTAGGGATCTGTAGCCAAGATTGAAAATAAAGTTGCTAGAGATCTATGTGGCATGATTGCTTTCCTGTAGAACAGGGTTCAGTAAACTGTTGCTGTAAAAGTCAGATAGTAAACATTTTAATCTTTGAAGGCCATGAATTCTATTGCAGTTATTTGACTCTGCCCTTGAAGGATAAAAGCAGCCATAGACAGGCTATTTGTAAATGAATGGGTACTCCTGTGTTCCAGTAGAACTTTATTTACAAAGCAAAGGTGGATTAGGCCTGCTGGCTCTTTTCTGCTTAGGCATTATTTGCTGACCCTTGATGTAGACCTTTGCTTTATTGAAAGACATGTCACTTGATTAGAAACTTTTGCACAACTCTGAAGGATTAAGGATGGCTACACATTCTTGCTACTTCTGCCATTGAGTAGTGGGGACTAATTCTCCCCTTGAATCTAGGCTGGCCTTAATGGCTTGTCGACTAGAATGAGGTGGAAGTGAAATTATGTGTCTTTTGAAGCTAATTCTTAAAAGGCTTTGCAGTTTCCACTAGGGCTTCTGGGAACATTCTGTAAGCCCTAAGCTACCATGTAAAAAACCCCCATCCATTGAGATTCTATGATATATTCAAAGCCATTTCCTTGTTTAGTTCAAATCTCTTCTTAAAAACTTCTTCTTCAAAACGGCACTCTTTGACCGATGTATCTTAAATAGCATGTCTTCCCCTATCCAGTGTAGGGAAGGGTAAAAACGTTTTCCTCTACACTCTTCAGTCTCCAGTTGGGGGCATACAAATTAGACTGATAAAAAGACAGGAGAAAAGGTATGAAAAAAAATAATACTAATATTAACTTTTTACTTGACATGTTGGCATACCTAGAAAAGAAATGGAGACCAAAGAGATCGCTAGGCCTGAGGGCTTATATATCATTTGTAATAAAGAAAAATAGATTTTGAAAATGTGACAAGACAAAGGAAAAAAGTTTCAGGTTTCCAAGGTGACAGATTATGGGAAGGGTAGGTATATGGAGGAAACTGATGAGAGATAAGGGTCATTTTAGTAAGACTTGTTTGTATATGACTCTCTTGGTGCTGACTTCCAGTCATCTTCATGGCTATAAAACTGTCCTAGGAGAGGGGCTTTATGGCAGGCAGTTCTTGTTTCTCAAAAGTTTCTGCTTTTTGTCAGATAAGGGAAGCTCTAGGCAGGCTTCTTTATCTCTTGATTCTCAGTTGCCTTCAGCTCAAAATAATCTATATGTTAAAGTGCTGTATTTTGGGATAGCATATTCTGATCTGCTTCACTAGTAATCTTCTTTCTCTTTTTTCCTGTTTTATATTTCTCATAGCATTACAAATTTGTTTATGTATTTTTCTATATTGTGAGTCTCTCACACTAAACTCCATGAAGGCAGAGATTTCTTTTTTCCCTAATAGCCTGGCACATGTGAGATACTCAAAAACCTTTATTTTTTAAATGAATAAATCTTCTAATTCTTGTTTTATTAATTTTATGTGCATTTATTTGAATTACCTGTAATATTTTAGAGAATGAGTTGATGTATGAATAAGAAATGAGTTTACAACTTTCTTTTATTAAGTATCTTATTTCTCTGTTGCAGACATTTTTGCAAGCTAGGAGTATTTTCTTTTTGTCATCTCTGTTTTTGGACCTCTACACGATTATAACAGGAGTGAATGTCACCTCTCCTTAGTTTTGTTGGGGGAGTTTGTAATTTCCTCAGTTCTGTCTTGCCACAGCAAAAATTTGAAGTGACAGACAGACCAGAGTTACAGCCTGTTTACTGTTCAGTTTTATTTGGTAAGCAAAGGAAAATACATTCTGTAGGTGTGAGGGTGGGCAGACCCAAAAGAACCAAAGAGAAGAGAAGAGAGGCCTAATTTTGGCTCCTCTTTTTATATGTTTTTTTCTCCTCCCCCTGAGCCTGCCCTATGTAAATTGGGCTAGCCAGGAGGGCTGTTTGTTTTACCTGAGGTTCTCACTCCAGTCCTCAGACCTTCCTTTGTTCTATTTTTGCAGGCTTTTCCCCTTCTTTGTCTTTTAGCTACTGCCATTCCAGACTCCTTTTTCCTGTTCCAACTACCTAACAATTTTGACCCTGATTTTTCATTTAGAGAATATTTTACATCTTTCTCCTGTGCTCTCAGAAAATCCACCCTCTTCCTGCCATGAGCCTTGGAAAAATCTCATTTATAGCTCATCTTCTAAAAAATTTGCATTAAAATCATTTATCAACACCTTTTTATTTCCTTTACTACAATAATATATGACTTGAATGTAAAAACCTGTATCTGAATATCTTTGATTTTTATAAAACCACCATTCTGACTTAACTAACTTATATATATAGTGCACTTTTTCTCTCTCTACATAAATATAAATATGGAGAGTGTATGTGTATGAAAACTAGAAAAAATGGAGGCATGTATTAATAAAAGCAAAACAAACTCTTGAAAATAGGTGAAAACTTTGTTGCCTTTTCAATATTACTTTATTTCTTGTTGCCTCTAAATTTCTTCCTTTCTGGTACTGTAACTTCAAGATATGAAAATCATATCTAGAAATTGGTGGAAATTTTATGCAAATTAGCCCCACCAAAAAATCCTAACATCTGCATTTACTTTCTTCTCTACTCTGATAGTTTATGGACCTACTGGTTGATTTCTGATAGGTTCATCCTGATTTTTTTTTTTTTTTTTTTTTGGTCAAACTCAAATAGTTTTAATTCTATGAGCACTTGGAGTGGCAATCTCATGCTGTAGATGTTCATCCCACACCCTTACCATGGCACAGATATTTTCTGCTGTAAGATTATGTTCTATGGAGAATCTAATGGTTAAAAATTATTCATAGGGTTGTATTAAATCTGTGGAAAGTGTAAATCATTATGAAATATTAATTTTCTCCTTTGTGTAGAAAAAATATAAAATTATTATAATTTCAACGGTGTTGTGTTATCACTGTCAATAGAAAAGTCACTATTGAGATTAAAAGTCACTATTAAATTAATTAACAAAAAGAATTTTATTATGAAGTTAGTCTGGTCTTAGCCACATTGAAAATAATTTACCCATGCTTTTATTCTCTAATTAGATTTTTAACCAATACAGACTGGTTAGAGAAAGCAATATCAAGAAAAGAAAGAAGGGATAAAAACTTAATATTAATCTCTGAGCCAAGATATTTAAAATAATCTGAAGTAAATGAAGTTTTTGAACCTTGTGAAATTAAACTAAAACAGAATGTTAAAATCATTTATATTGTGCAACTTTTTGAGCCTGACTTCCATTTGTATTTTCCTGACAGCCAGTGGGTATAACTAGAAGTGAGAGAACTAACATGTCACCCACAGGAGATTTCTGGGGCCATGGATAAGGGGGCATGTGATCTTTTACTGATAATGTTTGGGGCTGAATTCAGAATTTACTGTGGTTGGAAAACAACAGATAGTGTCCATGGGCTTCTTCCCTGGATAAGGAACCTTACAGCAGTGACCGTTTATCATCAGTCACATCCACAAATATTAGTTAACCTTCCTTTGCCCAAAGACCTCCATGCTTGATAGGGTACTTCAGGCTGCCTGAATATGAAAGGAATTGAAGTAGTTACTTCCTGGAGGAGTTTACAATCTTCTTTAATCCTTATTCTTCACACAAATCTAAAGAATTCATATGTAATTAAAAATTGTCTAGCAGTTAGAATAATCAAAAAAGAAAGTGGTCTTGGGATAAGTCTAGTATAGGGAGTCTGGAAGAGACTTCCATGATAGTAGTGATAATTTGTTGTTCTTGAGAAATTTATAATCAGATAAAACCTAAAGATTTGAGGGCACTGTTATTTATGTACTGCTACATGCATGAAGTTGTGTTAGCAACCCCAAATCCAACCCCAAATCCAAAATCATTTATTCTTAAATTACCCTTCTGCATGTTGGTTTGGGTTCAGCTGTCCTAAGCTGAGTTTGGCTCCGAAGTGCTAGATGGGTAAGCGTTTGCTCCGTGTTATTTTGTCCTCATTGGACTAGGGGCTACCTGGGTCTTTTTCTTTTCAGAATACAAGGAAACACGTTTAGCGGCACTAGTACATTTAAAACCTCTGCTTGTAGAATTCTGCTAGTATCTCATTAGCCAGAGCAGACCATGTGGTCACACTGAAAGTCATTGGGTGTCAAGTACTTTCTTCATTGTGAGACATGTGTGCATATCCTCTAGTGAAGACGTGAGACAAAGAGTATAATTTACCTTAAGCACCAACAGAGTAATACATAAATAGGCAGTTGATACTGGGACAGTGAAAGAAATAATAGAAAATCATTTGGAAAAAACAGACACCAAAGTAAATCAAGAAGAAAATACAATAGCAATTTCTGTTTTTGTTTATTTTTAAAATGTTTTAATAGGCCCAGCACAGAAATGAATCATGTGACCTAGACCTATCAATCACTTTATCATGTCCTCTAGTCATCATTTTTTTTAATGATATAAGCAATATCTTTATACTCTTGAGGAGCATTCCTGGGGAGAAGACATGTATCTCTGTGTTTCAGATTAAAACATTAGCCTCAGAGGAGTTAAGAAAAATAGTCAGGGTCGCAAAGCCACAAGAAGTTCCAGAATGCCCCCCAGGTTTGTATGACTCTGAATCTTATATTCTTTTCCAACATGGTTTGTTTGAAAATGAAGAAGTAGTCAGAGCTAATCCATCAGTCAGTCAGTTCAGTTCAGTCATGTCCAACTCTTTGCGACCCCATGAACCGCAGCACGCCAGGCCTCCCTGTCCATCACCAACTCCCGGAGTTTACTCAAACTCATGCCCATCGAGTCGGTGATGCCATCCAGCCATCTCATCCTCTGTCATCCCCTTCTCCTCCTGCCCCCAATTCCTCCCAGCATCAGGGTCTTTTCCAATGAGTCAACTCTTCGCATATTGTCATGTTAACTGGTATTCCTAGTGATGACCTTGTTTTTAGAAAAAGATTGTTATATTGGGTTGGGCAAAGAGTTTGTTAGAATTTTACTATAACATGGTGTAGAAAGGGACTTCCCTGGTGACCCAGTGGTTAGGAATCTGCCTTGCAAAGTGGGGGATGTGGCTTTGATCCCTGGTTAGGGAACTTGGATCTCACATGTCGTGGAGTGACTAAGCCCATGCACCACACAACTAGAAAGTCTGTGTGCCACAACAAAGAATCCTACATGATGCAAAAAAGATCCTGTGTGCCACAACTAAGACCCAACCCAGCCAAATAAATATAATTATTTTTTTAAAAGATGGTATTAAAAAAAACCCAAATAAACTTTTTGGCCAACTCGATATTTTCTATGGGTCAAGCATACTTTGGAAAGATTTTTAAAGGGAATCAGGCTGTGCTATCCCTAACAGGCCATTTGGTGTACACATTATTTGTGCTGAAAGCGATTGAGAATCAACAGATGCAGGAAGAGTTCTCTGCCTAAAAGCAGGGCATATATTTCCCTTGGTGAAGGTATTCTTCGCCTATACCAAGAAGAGGAGCAGGACTCTTATCACCAGAGACAGTCAAATCTGGGATGAGTTCCTATAAACAAACTTCACTAAGATAACCCCATTGTCCATTACTTTCCCCTAAATATTTTCTAGCCACTTCCCCATGATGTATCATCCTTTGAAGCCCAAAATCCCTTTCCTTTGTTAGACTGGTACGTGAGCGTCTAAGTCTAGTCACTTCTTTGAGTTTTGCTTCTTTTCTGGGAACTCCTGTATATGTAATACATTAATAAAAATTGTATGCCTTTTCTCTTGTTAATGTCTCTTTTCTTAGTCTAATTCACAGGTTTCCAGTCGCTGAACATGAGACACGAGCATGCCACAGTTTTTCCTTCCTGACATTTTTTTTTTCCTCACGTTAAAATAATATTCAGTTTTATTTCTGCTTAAGAGAATAAGATTTGTGTATTCCTTTAGGGTCATTTGTTCCCTTGGTACAGCACAGGCATGCTTTTTCTAATTGTTTTGTGAAAGAAATAGAATTTTCAGTTCTGTGACCTTCCATCTTCCAGGTCACCATAAAGATGAGTTGTCTGTAAAATTGTGTAGGCATTGAGTAAGTAGCTATGGGAGTTATCAATTAGCAAGGAAATCCTGGGAGGAGATGAGTTTTTTGTTTGTGAATTTGCTTTCTTAGAGGGAAAGAACAGGGACTGACTAGCTAGAAGGGAAGAAGAAGGAGTGTCTTGTTTATAGAATTGGGAAGTGAGTTCTATTTGGAGATTTCAAGATCACCTATTTAGGGAAAGGAACTCTGTTTTGGGTTTTTGAGATAAGAAATAGTGAAATGGTAGAGGTAAAACCTTTAACTCACATTTACCTTGTGATGGCTTACATTTGGATCACTCTTAGAGTGCTTTGGGATTCTCAAAGGATCTGCTGGGCTTCATGGTCATTATCATGTGGTAGTAGAATAAAGACAGACTGCCTTTACTTCCTTGATTTGTGACAGGAGTAATATGGAAACATTTCCAGGTATTAGAAAGGGGGAACTCATTAAAAAAAAATCAGGCTTGGTACACCTCCTTCATTTAACACTAAGGTGTTATAGAAATGCTGAGCTCCATTTCTGAGATCCGGGGGAAAATGGCTCTGTTGTTCCTTGTTTTTCTTTTCTTTCTCTGTTTTTCTCTACCTGTGACCTTGTACCACAAAGGAAATGAGGCACTGTACTTTTACAGAATAAGATGAGATGAAGTTGGGCCACGAAGGAGGAAGTCTGCCCTCCCCTGCCAGGGGTCACCCACAGCTCTCCACGCATCTATTGACTTTTCCTAGAAATATACTTACTGTATTCATTTCCTAGAAATATACTTATTGGATTCATTTTTATCAGAATGCTCTTCTTTTCTCCCTAGTTCTCTTTTTAAAGATAGAGTCAGTGCTTTTCTCTGGTGATGCACGAAGGGTCAAAGGTGGGAAATCTTAAAACCAGAAGGTGTGTGTGTGTGTATATATATATACACACAAATATATATATTTGGTTTTAAACCCAATGTAACTGTGGGAATGCCTGCTTTTTAAAAATTAATAAGGGGATAAAAGGAACAGAAAAACAGGGAACAATATAGGGTCAGAGTTTCGTTAAGCATTGTGTTTTTAAAGGAATAGTGAGCTGTTGTTGACTGAGTTTCTAGAGACATTGGGTCTTTCAGGGACTTGCCTCTTGATACTCTGAATTTTTCGCTTAGCACATTTTTTTATGCTGTTGTTTAGTTATTGTGGAAATGATGGCTGAAGAGAAAGAAAGGTGGTTGGATGTGAAAGCCTGACTGAATGTGATTGAGACGGGAACAGAAAAAGCAGGTCCTCTAAGTAGGCATTTTCATGTGAGCATCTCAAACTTGTTCTCATACAGATGCTGTTTTTTGTTTGTTTTCTTTTTGAACCATTGGCCAATTTATTTTTTAAGTTGTGTCCAACAAAGTTCACTTTTTTGGTATCTAGACCTGTGAGTTTTGACAAATGCAGAGTTGTGAAAGTACCACCATGAAGTTAGATAAACAACTGTTTCTTCACCCCTATAATTCCTTGTGCCATTGCTTGATAATCAACCCTTTCTCCACCCTCTACTGCAATTGCTCTTTTCTATCATCTTAGTATTGCCTTTCCCAAAATATCATATAAAATGATTGTAAGGTGCGTAACATTTTGAATTTAGCTCCCTTCACTTAATACATTCATGATTCATCCTTTTTTGCATACATCAGTAGTTCATTCTTTTCTTTTTTCAATTTTTGTTGGAGTATAGCTGATTTAAAATGTTGTGTTAGTTTCTGCTGTACAGTAGAGTGAATTGATTATACAAATATCCACTCTTTAAATTTTTTTTTACTTTATTTTTTAAGTATTTGGTTGTACTGGGTCTTGGTTGCAGCATGCAGGATCTTTAGTTGCATCAGTTGTGGCATGTGGGATCTAATTCCTTGACTAGGGATTGAACATGGGCCACCTGCATTGGGAGTGTAGAGTCTTAGCCACTGGACCACCAGGGAAGACCCTCTACTCTTTTGCACATTCTTTTCCCATTGGTCATTACAGAGTATTGAGAAGAGTTTCCTATGGTATATGAAAAGTGAAGTCGCTTAGTCGTGTCCGACTCTTTGTGACCCTGTGGACTGTAGCCTACCAGGCTCCTCTGTCCACGGGATTCTCCAGGCAAGGATACTGGAGTGGGTTGCCATTTCCTTCTCCAGGGGATCTTCCCAACCCAGGGATCGAACCCAGGTCTCCCTCATTGCAGACAGATGCTTTACCGTCTGAGCTACCAGGGAAGCCCAGAAAATTGGAATGGGCTGCCACTTCCTTCTCCAAGAGGTCTTCCTGACCCAGGAATCGAACCTGGGTCTCCTGCATTGCAGGCAGATTCTTTACCATCTGAGCTACCAGGGAAGCCACTATGGTATATAGTAGATCCTTATTATCAACTTTATATATAGTAGTGTGTATGTTATTAATCCCAATCTCCCAATTTATCCCTCATTATTTTTTAATGGGTAGTATTTCATTGGATTCAATACCATTTAGTTAATTTATCCATATGACAGCTGAAAAACATTTACTAGAATGTTTTCAGTGTTTGCAATTATGATTAAATCTGCCATAGACATTTGCATCCAGGTTTTTGTGTATCAGTTTTCATTTCTCTTTGGTAAAATTTCCGAAGGTGGGATTGCTAGGTTATTAGATTTCTCTTGCTGCTATAACTAATTACTATGAACTTAATCACTTAAAACAACATAATGACATAGATCTGTTCTTTTACAGTTCTGGAGGTCAAAAGTCTAAACTGGTTTGGCAGGGCTGTGTTTCTTCCAGAGGTTGTAGGGAAGAATCCACATTCTTGCCTCTTCCAGCTTCTAGACTCCAACCCTCTTCCTTGGCCAGTGGTCCTGCCTCATTCTGACCTCTGCTTCTGTGGTCACACCTTCTATGACTCTATCCTTGTCTTCCTTATAGTTACATTGGGCCCACATGGTTTAGGGGTGTGGATGCAGATATCTTTGGAGCGGGCTGGGTGTGGGGATCTCATTGTGCCTACCAAAACTGGGACATGCAACAAGTGTATATTAACTTTATAAGAAAATGCCAAAATGATGCTTTCAAAAGTATTATGATATGCTATAAAATTTTGCTAATATTTCTAGTTATGTTAGTAATATAATGAGCTTGTTAATCAGAGTATGTTTCTGCATCAGTTTGCAAATTTTTTGCTGTATGTCAGAGAAAACCCAATACAAACTGACATTTGAAAAAAGGAAAGTTATTGGCTTACATAAACAAAAGGTCTAAGGCTGAAGTTTTGCTCTTAGCATTTCTGAGTTCAGGACTCAAACATTGTCATCATTAGCTTTTCTCTACCTATTGGATTCATATAATTTGCAGGCTCTATGTAGTGGCAAGGGGATGACGGTAGCTCCAGATCTTATATTCTCTTTGGCTAAAGTCCCAGGGAACAAATGCCCAATTATATCTCAGTGTTTTTAGCCACTGCTTCTTATTGTTACCAGTGGATCACATGACAATCCTTAAACTAATCACTGTGACCACAGGATAGGATGTGGAAATTGGTCTTGGTCACCTGATCTATCCCTTAGCTGGGCAAGGATCTTAAACCAAAGACTGTGGACTAAGAGATGGAACCCAAACAGAAAACAAAGGCTATATCTAGTAGAAGATACAGACGTTGGAGACATTCTGCAAATGTCCATTTTAATTTCTTAAACTTTAAATAGAGCTCTAGACTTAAGTCTCCTCTAAGGAATTTATTCTTTTGGGTGTGTTTGCCCACTTTTGCCAAATAAGGAACCATGTTAACTTCATTTATACCACTAGAGATTGTTTACAGACGCAATGGGAAGACAGGGAACTAGGGATGCCCTGAAACCAGCTTGTGTTGGCTCACATGCACTCCTGTTGTATGGATCTCTTCCCAGTGCTGCATCTAGTCAGTTTATGTTGATTCCTTGAAATCAGCCATGGGTAAGTACTTACACCACAGAAATTGGCAAATGTTACATATCAGGGCTTTATCCCCTAGAGTGCTAGGTGCTAAACATTTCCCAGTACACTGCTGGCAGCCAGTAAATAACAATACAATAAGTATGATAGCTTTGTGAGATAATTTTAAATTAATTCAGTCATTAGTTGCAACAGGAATTGAGAGAAGGGAAATATCATTGTGTGTGTGTGTGTGTGTGTGTGTGTGTGTGTGTGTGTGTGTGTCTACCCCTCACCCCTGCCTCCCAAGAAAGCCTTCATGGAGAAGCAGAGAGCTTGAATTGGACATTGCATTGAAAAGAATAAACTTAAGTCTGGCTTTTGCTTTCATGGTTTGTAATTTTTCCTGCCACCCAAGAAAAAATTTTCATTTTTCACAAAATACTCTATTTTCTTCTAAAAAGAGTATAATTTCTTAAATTAACTTTTGGGTATGGTGTGAGCTAGAGGCCAAGATTCTTTTTTTTTTTTTTTCCCAGTGCCTTGAGAATTAGAAAAAACGCTCTTCTGGCTATCATCAAGATATTATCACCAAATACTGCATATTCTCTATTCTTTTTTCATGGATTCTCAATTCCCAGCATGAGTTCTGTTAAATTCATGAGTCTTCAGCCTATGTGAGAACAGAGGTCTAATGTTCAAAACTACCTGTGAGTGTGCTCTGACTGTGAGTCTTGCTCTGAGTCCATCCTACCACTAGCTTCTCTGATGCTGAGTTATTTATCTGGGTACCTTTTCCCCCATGAGGAACATGGAGGAACTCCTGAAATATTAGCTGAGCAAGAGGCATTCATTTTAACTACAGCATGTTCTATGCAGATGTTCAATTTTTAAAAATATATCTTCTCATCCACACTGCACCAAAACCCTACCTCATTTCCTCAGATTGTCATCTCCAGGTTTATTCCACCTCTTCTCTTCATCAGGTCAGCTGAAAATGAAAGATGATTTTCCTCCCAAAGAAGAACTTCCATGTTTTGAGCCTCATAACTTCTTGTGTAATTTCCTGTCAGTTCTCTCTTAGGGCACAGACTCCAAGAGCTGATTGATGTGTATGAGTTTCTTGCAGTAGAGAGGCTCACTAACAATGTGCTGCCTGGCTCTATCATATCTTTTCACTTGAGTTTTTGGAGAAAAAGATTTTTTCTTGAGTTTATTTGCATTCCAATGATTTCTTTCTAGTGAAGCCCGATGAAAAGATAATTTCATGGTTAGAATAAAGATGCATAAATTTTAATTTAAAACACAAGTTTTTGCTTCCTGGTTATGAGCACACTTTTACATGCTAGAGTTTAGATAGGTCTGGAGGGACATTGTGAAGACACATCATAGTCATTTGGCACATTAAGGAATAAAAAAGTAAAATCTTTGAGAAGATTTAGCCTTCATTTTATGTAATTTCAGGGATGACACATGCTGTGGGGCTCAAGGATGCTTATATCATAGAAGAGTCCTTTAGAGGATGAAAGTAGGACAGTCTAAGTGTAGACATATTGGCATATTGGTGTAAAATTTTAGAAGATAAATACTGTGTGAAGTTCTTATTTCTTGGTGTTTAATTTCCATGTCATTACAGTCAAAGAAAGAAAGACTTGATTCAAGAAAGGACAAAACTCAAAACCACATATTACAGTTTATTTGGAATTTCAGTGAAAACATTAGGTGCTGGCACTAAGTTTTTAGGATGTTTTTCAAGGAAGGTCAAAAACACCCTTGCTTAGAGTGATTTAATAGGAGAATAACCAACTGCTTATGTGAAGTGGTTTAATAGCTTTTGGTCTGGAGTTGAGCAAAGATCTTCAGAGGGGAGAAATCATGGAATAGGGAATTAGGCCTAATTTTTCAGGTCATATAAACCTAGATATGAATTCCAACTTTTGTAGTTGGTTGTGATGTAACTTTGTGCATTTAACTTATACTTTCTGGATCTCAGACTTAATTTATTTGTCTAATGGACATCCTGAAGCTTCGTCAAGGTGTTGTTATTATGAATGAAATGAATGAATGAAATATAAATATGTGAGCCTGTTAGCCTGTTGCCTGGTACTCAACAAATACTGTTCATGGGGTTCTCAAGGCAAGAATACTGAAGTATTTTGTCATTCCCTTCTCCAGTGGACTCTCCACCAAGACCTGTCCATCTTGGGTGGCCCTACATGGCATGGCTTAGTTTCATTGCATTAGACAAGGCTGTGGTCTATGTGATTAGATTGGCTAGTTTTCTGTGATTGTAGTTTCAGTCTGTCTGCCCTCTGATGCCCTCTCTCAGCACCTAGAAAGCTAAGATCATGGCATCTGGTTCCATCACTTCATGGCAAATAGATGGGGAAACAACGGAAACAGTGGCTGACTTTATTTTCTTGGGCTCTAAAATCACTGCAGATGGTGAGTGCAGCCATGAAATTAAAAGACACTTACTCCTTGGAAGGAAAGTTATGACCAACCTAGACAGCATATTAAAAAGCAGAGACATTACTTGCCAACAAAGGTCCATCTCGTCAAGGCTGTGGTTTTTCCAGTGGTCATGTATGGATGTGAGAGTTGGACTACAAAGAAAGCTGAGTGCCAAAGAATTGATGCTTTTGAACTGTGGTGTTGAAGACTCTTGAGAGTCCTTTGGACTTCAAGGAGATCCAACCAGTCCATCCTAAAGGAGATCAGTCTTGGGTGTTTATTGGAAGGACTGATGTTGAAGCTGAAACTCCAATACTTTGGCCACCTGTTGTGAAGAGCTGACTCATTTGAAAAGACCCTGATGCTGAAAAAAGGCCTCTACTTTACAGAGGAATCCCATCTATAGCAGACCCAATGGATCTGGCTGATCAAATGTGGTTACAAGGAGTAGACCACCCTTAAGGGATCCTATTTCATTTCTGAACAACTGTAACTGTTAGAAATGCCTTTATACTTAGTCAAATGCAACACCTTTGTGCTGTGATGTTTATCATTTCAGTACTAAAGTCAATTCAGCTGTTTTATGTTCTTTTCTCCCAAAGTTTTCCTGAGATATAATTGACATGAAACATTGCATTAGTTTAAGGTATACAACATAGTGAATATTATATATATATATACATACATATATATATGTATGTATGTATATATATATATAGCCAAAAAGTTCATTTGGGTTTTGTAAGATAGTACAGAAAAATTCTAATGAACTTTTTGGGCAACCCAATATATTTATGTGTGTGTATATATATCTTACATTTTCTTTATCTCTTGATGGACTATTATGTTTGTTTTCATGTATAGCTATTATAAATGCTGCTAGGAACTTGGGGGTACAGATAACTTTGTAAGATAGTGATTTTGTTTCCTTCTGATAAATACCTAGAAGTGGAATTTCTAGATTATGTGGTAGTCCTATTTTTTAATTTTTTGAAGAACCTCCATATGATTTTATATAGTTGTTGCACTAATTTGTATTTCCACTAACAGTGCACAAGTGTTCCTTCTCTCCACATCCTCATTAACATTTGTTATTTCTATCTTTTGATAGTAGCCATTCTAATAGCTGTAGGGTGATAAGGCTTTGTAGTTTGATTCGCATTTTCCTGATGATTGATATTAAGTACTTTTTCATGGACCTTTCACAATCATATGTATTCCGTTTCTCTTCCCATTTTCAGTCAGGTTATTTGTTTTTGCTTGTTTTATTTTTTTGCTGTTGAGTTGTATGGCTTCTTTATCTATTTTACATATTAACCAGATTTATGATTTACAAATATTTTCTTCCATTCTATTGATTGCCTTTTCATTTTGTTGATGGTTTCCTTTGCTATGCAGAAGTCTTTAGTTTGATGTAGTATCATTTACTTTTGCTTTTTTTGCTCAGCTGTCTTATATTTCTTCAGAGGAGTATGAAGTGAACATTGGTAGGCTTAATTCCTCTAACGCCCCTTTGCATGCACCACAAAGAACTCTCTTTTTACTATAGGCTGTTGCCCTGAGGAAAAGAGTTGTAAAGAGTATTTTGGAGTCAATGTGAGTATGAGGATGGGGCAGGGGGATAAAGAGGTATCTGTGGGAAGCTCATTCAGTACAAAATAATCACCACTGTTGGAATAGCTACACAAAGCCCAGGCAACCCACTTGGTAGCTTGAACACCTAAATCTTTCAAAGCACCTACAATTCATTGATATTTTCTAAGAAGATCTCAGCAGAGGTAACTTTTTTTTTTTTCAGTTAATTATCTATAGGAGAATATGGTAATTGCATTTCTGAAGGTCTCCTGTATTTCAGTGTTTACATCCTTGACATTGATTGCTCTTCGAAACTTCAAATGCTGATAAACGAAATATGCTTGAAAGAAATGTCAATTGAATTCAGTCCTGTTAAAGGCCTGGCTGTGAGAGGACTAATTCTTCAAATAATACTGATTTATTAATTTACTGTATCTGTTATCTGCCCTTTTTCAGAAGCCCCCCAAAGAAGCAGGAATCTTAAGGAAACATTTGTAGCTTACTTTAGAGAATAATAATAAACTAATAAAAGTCATCTTTCTGAGGAGAAAGCTTTCTGAGAAGCGTTTTATTAAATGTCATGCTTGATTGGGATTCTGGATTTTGACCCTTGCTAGTTGGGGGAGGCAATTCCACTGGTTTTCTTTCATAAAATAATTAGCTTCAAATGTAATAGTGTTTTATAATTGGAAGGAAGCTTAAAGATAGTTTTGTTCAATCTTTTTCATTTTCCACATATGAAAACTAAAATAATTTTTTACTGGGTAATTGTTACATGCCTATTATATCCCAGGCACTGTGGCAGGAACTGGGAACTGGGGATATTGTAGACAACAAGGCAAAGTTGACTAGTTAGACGAATTATAGAGAAGTCAAGGATTAGTTAGGGCAGATCAGATGTAGAGTAGCACTCAACCCATAGTTGCTTTGACCACTGGTCTTGCCTCCAACCCTCACCAATTCACCAGCACCTTGAGTTGCTTATTCCCATTTGCTCCTTTACCTGCTCGCGTCTTTCATATTGTCTGAGCACGGTGGTTCTCACCACTTTCGGTCTTCTCTCCTGTCCCTCAAATGCACATGTGAATGTACACATGTAATTTTCCACACCATCTTAGGGCATGTGCAACTCTCTTGAACTCCACAGGTATCAGGAAAAGAAACTCTATCTTGGTGATATATGCTGAAACAGTAGCCACACAGTGACAACTTTACTGACCATCTGCTTTCTACTGGGGAATTTTGTGGGGCCTGCAGTATTTTTACTATTGGTGAGAATTTTTTCAATCACTCAATAAATCAGTCAAATCAAGGAGTGATTGACAAATCATATTCCATGCCCTGTGGAAGGATAAACTTTTAGAATGTGATCCTTGTTTAATCCATGAAGAAACTGAGCTTTAGAAATGTTAAGTAACAAGTTCCCACATCCTCTAGGTAGAGACCAGGTTTTGAGTCCAGAGTTTCAAAGTCTACTTCTAGGTCTTTTCCCTCCTAAGAGTAGCTGCTTTAAGTGTTAGAAATATCTCTGGAGTGGAGACACTTTTTTGGTTTGTTTGTCTTTAGTGCATAACAGACCACATGTGTTTTAGGAGCCTGGAAGCAAGGGAGATCAGTAAGAGTTGGAAAACACTGAGGAGACTTCCTCCATAGACACTTCATCAAAGGATGGGTAAGATTTGCTTAAGTGGAGTAGAATCAAAATGGTTAATATCAATTTGACTCAGGTGTTTCTACAAGGATGGGAATTAGTTTGAAGCATAAAGAGCAAGTCTAGTATAGTAATTTCTATGACTTCAAATCCAGCTTTAAATAAAGATGTGTTTAGGTAATCAGTGAGTTTCTTTTCTACTCATATCTGATATTTTAAGGTGGGGAAGAGGTATCTGGTCAATTCACCCCACATTTATTTATTTGTTTGTTACTTAGAAATAGTAGAGAAAAATGACCAGTAGCCCTTACTCTCAGGGAGCTTAGATTCTGATTGGGGACTTGTGATTTCAGCTATACCTGAACAATTTAAAATATAAAAATTCTTGACAGTTTTTGATGTTTTTAACACTTTTTTTCAGACTTTGGTTAAAATTAATATAAGCCAAATAAAACCACTATTTTTACAATGGTTTCCAAATACATTTTCAGTTGAAATAGGCAAGTATCGCTCCAGAATTTTAATTGAGACTAACAACATGATATACGTCCTTTAAAGTACTAGACTATCTGTGGTGCTTATTTCATTTGAAGCAATTTAACTGGTCTATAACTCTGTATTCTTTCCTGGGAAATCCCATGGACAGAGGAGCCTGCCTGACTATAGTCCATGGGATGGCAAGAGTTGGACACGACTTAGCGACTAAATCACCACCTCCGTAACTTATGATGGTCACACTGAGAGAACGTTTAAGCTTTTCTTGCCTTGATCTAAAGTACCATTGCATGAATATTGGAGCACCATGACAAGTGCTTGATAAGAAGGGTTTTTTGGATCTACATAATGGTGGCATGCTGCACTGCTGTTGTTCCCATTCTACAGATGTGAAAATAAACAAAGGAAACTGTTAGGACAATCACATTAGGGGGGAAAGGCTCGAGGGATTTTATGCTCCAGATATTCAAATACAAAGAGTGTGTAGTAATGACAGATTGTTTCTTGTGACCATTTTATCTAATAATCTTTCATTTATTCTTAATTAAAAGAAAGAAAACTGGAAACTGCTGCAGTGCCTTTGGTTCACTCCTATATTTGAACCTACAGATCTAGAACTTTTCATCTGGAAGTTCTAGTATGTCCATATTCTTACATACTGTGGACTCTATCATAAGAATTCATTCCACTGTATAATAATATAATAATTCTTAAAATATATTATAATTTTATATCTTAATTACTTATTATATACATTATGTGTAAATGTGTTATATACATTATATGGAAAAAATGTGTTACATTCTGTCATCATATTTTACTAGCTAATTTTGAACCTGTTTCCATCATTTGAATTCAGCTTGCTTTCTTGGCAGCTCAGACACCCTAGTAAGTGAGGAGCCAAGTATACTCAACTTAACACTAGTAGTGAAGAACCAGGATTCAAATGAAGGCCTGAATGACTCTAGAAGCATATGTCCTTCACTGTGCTTTGCTTCTACCCTGATTTAAGATTTACTTTTTGTTACACTAGTTTTATCTAAGTTTGAATTGTAAGTCTTACATGTATTTTGGAATCTCTGCACGTGTAAAAGCATAAAGGACATACCTTGGGAAGTTACAGGCCAGAATAAACTGGATGTACATAATTCATCAACATTAGCTGGAGAATCATCACCTTGAAATGTAGTCATGTGAAATTATTCATGGAAACTCAGCCAAACAAAACACAGCAGAAACTATCCATTGTGTGTGCAGTAACATGTTAAATGAGATAATCTGTTTTCTTCTGGTCAGATACTCAAGGAAATTGGAGGCTCTGATTCTTACTTTCCAAAGTGAGGTTTGAATCTATATGACCTGAACTGCTAAAGAAGAAGGTCAAAAAACCAGTTGAAGTCTTCAGTTTCCTGCCAAGATGGGATAAAAGGGATTAGTTTCACTCTCCCTCCCGGGAGGCTGGGAATAGTATCTGTTCCCACCAACCTCTCTGGAAAATCTCAAGTTATATGAGGCTTTAAATAGAGCCTTCATAGTGGCTGTACTAGTTTGCATTCCCACCAACAGTGTAAGAGGGTTCCCTTTTCTCCACACCCTCTCCAGCATTTATTGCTTGTAGACTTTTGGATGTGTGAAGTAATTGGCCTCCAACTAATAAAATAAAATAAAATAAAAAAATACAAAAAAAAAAAAAAAAATAGAGCCTTCAGAAGGCTCAGTGATGGGGAACCATTCAGTTCAGTCACTCAGTCGTGTCTGACTCTTTGCGACCCCATGAACCACAGCATGCCAAGCCTCCCTGTCCATCACTAACTCCCAGAGTTTACCCAAACTCTTGTTCATTGAATCAGTGATGCCATCCAACCATCTCATCCTCTGTTGTCCCCTTCTCCTCCTGCCCTCAACCTTTTCCAGTGTCAGGGTCTTTTCCAATGAATCAGCTCTTCGCATCAGCTGGCCAAAGTATTGGAGTTTCAGCTTCAACATCAGTCCATCCAATAAACACTCAAGACTGATCTCCTTTAGGATGGATTGTCTGGATCTCCTTGCAGTCCAAGGGACTCTCAAGAGTCTTCCCCAACACCACAGTTCAAAAGCATCAATTCTTCTGTGTTCAGCTTTCTTTGTAGTGCAACTCTCACATCCATACATGACCACTGGAAAAATCATAGCCTTGACTAGATGGACCTTTGTTGACAAAGTAATGTCTGCTTTTTAATATGCTGTCTAGGTTGGTCATAAATTTCCTTCCAAGGAGTAAGCGTGTTTTAATTTCATGTCTGCTATCACCATCTGCAGTGATTTTGGAGCCCCCAAAAATAAAGTCTGGCACTGTTTCCACTGTTTCTCCATCTATTTTCCATGAAGTGATGGGACAGGATACCATGATCTTAATTTTCTGAATGTTGAGTTTTAAGTCAACTTTTTCACTCTCCTCTTTCAACTTTCATCAAGAGGCTTTTTAGTTCTTCATTTTCTGCCATAAGGGCATTGTCATCTGCATATCTGAGGTTGTTGATATTTCTCTCGGAAATATTGATTCCAGCTTGTGCTTCCTCCAGCCCAGCATTTCTCATGATGTACTCTCCATATAGTTAAATAAGCAGGGCGACAATATACAGCCTTGGTGTACTCCTTTTCATATTTGGAACCAGTCTGTTGTTCCATGTCCAGTTGCTTCCTGACCTGCATACAGGTTTCTCAAGAGGCAGGTCAGGTGGTCTGGTATTCCTCTCTTTCAGAGTTTTCCACAGTTTCTTGTGATACACACAGTCAAAGGCTTTGGCATAGTCAATAAAGCAGAAATAGATGTTTTTCTGGAACTCTCTTGCTTTTTTGATGATCCAGTGGATGTTGGCAATTTGATCTCTTGTTCCTCTGCCTTTTCTAAAACCAGACTGGACATCTGGAAGTTCATGGTTCACGTATTGCTGAAGCCTGGCTTGGAGAATTTTGAGCATTACTTTGCTAGTGTGTGAGATGAGTGCAATTGTGCAGTAGTTTGAGCATTCTTTGGCATTACCTTTCTTTGGGACTGGGATGAAAACTGACCTTTTCCAGTCCTGTGGCCACTGCTGAGTTTTCCAAATTTGCTGACATATTGAGGGGAACCATTAGACTGATAAATACTGTGGTATCACCTACAAATCTTAAAAAAGTTTTTTTTGATTCAAATATAGTTGATTTACAATATTGTGTTAGTTTTAGATACACAGCAATGTGACTCAGTTATACATATATAGTGGGCTTCCCAGATGGCTCAGACGGTAAAGAATCTACCTGTCAATGCAAGAGACTCAGGTTCGATCACTAGGTTGGGAAGATCCCCTGGAGGAGGAAATGGCAACCCACTGCATTATTCTTGCCTGGAGAATTCTATGGACAGAGAAACCTGGAAGGCTACAGTTCATGTGGTTGCAAAGAGTCACACATGACTAAGTGATTAACCCACACACACATATAAATATATCTTTTATACTATATATATATTTCAAATTCTTATCACTTATAAGTTGTTATAAAATATGGAATATATTTCCTTGGGCTATATAGTAGGTCTTTGTTGGTTGTCTAATTTATATACAGTAGTGTGTGCATGTTAATCCCAAACTCCTAATTTATCCTGTTATATCTTTCCCCTCTGGTAACTGTAAGTTCCTACCTAACAAGTCTTAAAAGCAAGACCTGAAAGCATAAAACTGTTTTCAAGTGATTTAGCCACAATGAGATGCCACCATACAAGTATTTGAATGGCTCAAATAGACATCTGACCGTACCAAGTATTAGCAAGGGTATTTAGAAACTGGAACTCTCATATACCATAGGTGAGAATGTAAGGTTCTATACCCACTTTTCAAAACAGGCAATTTCTTATGACATTAAACATACCCAGCCATCACACCCCTAGGTACTTGCCCAGGAGAAATAGAAAATTATCTTTACAAAGATTTATACATGAATATTTATAGCAGCTTTATTTATAAACAGCCTCAAACTGGTAACAATCAAAATGTCCATCAATAGGTGAATAAATAAATCATGGTATAGTCATACAATGGAATACTGTTCTGTGATAAAGAAGTGAAACATCACACCTGAATGAATCTCAAAACATGCTGAATGAAACAAAGTCAAATGGTACACATTTGCACAACAGTGTGACTGTACAGTCAAAAAGGGTTAAAATGGTACATCTTATGTCATGCATATTTTGCCATAATAAAAAACAGTACTTGCTCTGTGATTCTTTAATATTTATGAAAGTCTAGAAAACCAACTAATCTATGGTAACAAAAAGCAGATTAGTGGTTTTGGAAGGAATCAGGACACAGAAGGAAGGATTGCTAAGGGGGATAAGCAAACTTGTGGAAGTGATGGACGCCATTCCCATTTTTCCAATAGCGTTTTCTCACTTTGTGTCCCTCTGTCACATTTTGCTAATTCTTGCAATATTTCAATTGTTTTCATTATTAATGTAGTTGTTACAGTGTTCTGTGATGAGTAATTTTTGATGTTGCTATTGCAAAACTATTGGCTCCCTGAAGGTGGCCCAGATGATGGGTAGCAGTTTTTAGCAGTAAAGTGTTTTTTATTTAAGAAATGTACCCTTCTTTTAAGACAAAATACTATTGCATACCTAATAGACTACAGAATAGTGTAGGCATAATTTTTATATGCTTATATGAGAAACCAATAACCTTGTATGACCCTCTTTATTGCGATATTTACTTTGGTGCATTAATTGGAAACAAACCTATAAAATCTCCAAGGTATACCTGTTTTAAAATGTGTCCAAGATTTGTTTTGATCCAATATGGTAACACATGCAGACATGGAAATGTCATGAAGGAAGAAATTTGTGTACTTATAGTTCCTTGGAAACAGAAGGCATGCCATGTCACACAGGGTGACCTGGGAAAGCCAGGGAATCCAGTCAGGAGACAAAGTGAGGGGAAGCATGGACAAGTGCTTTTCTGGTGATTTCTGTGGGGAAAGCAAGATGAGACAGAGAAGACAGACTTAGGATTAACTAGTATGAAATATTTCAACAGACTGGCTTCTGTTGTCTGATAGCTAGCACTAGGGTGGTTAGGATGGGTGGAGAGTATCTTGGCATATGAGAGCCCTGTTGAGCATCTAATAAAGGAAGGGGTAGGGGCCAGGGTCTCTGGAGGCTTATTTGCTTTTGAAGAGCATGCTCTTGGGCAAGTGATTACTTTGCTAGGATTTATTCAACCCTGGGAGGGGTAATCCCTTCCTGTGTCAGCAAGGCCTCAAAATGTCAAAGCAGAAGGAAATACAGAAAAATCATGACTAATACAGTAAATAAGAGTGAGAAGATGAGTCATGTGTATATTGCCCAAGATTTAGATGAGGCCCAGGGATAGAATGGGCTTCCCTGGTAGCTCAGCTGGTTAAGAAGCTGCATGCAATGCAGGAGACCCCAGTTTGATTCTTGGGTTGGGAAGATCTTTTGGAGAAGGGATAGGCTACCCACTCCAGTATTCATGAGCTTCCCTGGAGACTCAGATGGTAAGGAATCCACCTGCAGTGTGGGAGGCCTGGGTTTGATCCCTGGGTTGGGAAGATCCCCTGGAGGGGAAAGCATGGCAACTCACTCCAGTATTCTTGCCTGGAGAATCCCCATGGACAGAGGAGCATGGTGGGCTACAGTGCATGGGGTCACAAAAAGTCAGACATGACTGAGAACCTGATCGTGGCACAGGGACAGAATGGACCATAATGTTTCAGTAGCTTCAGTCATGTTCAACTCTTTGTGAACCGATGGATTGTAGTCTGCCAGGCTCCTCTGTCCACGGGATTCTTCTGGCAAGAATACTGGAGTGGGTTGCCATTCCCTTCCCCATGGGATCTTTCTGACCCAGCGATCGAACCTGGGTCGCCTGCATTGCAGGTGGGTTCTTTACCATCTGAGCCACCAAGGGAAGCCCTAATGGACCATGGGAGAGGCTTAATGGCTAGTAGTGCCTTGGGAGCAATTAAAACATAGATTTTTATAGGTTCGGGCTTCTGAAACTTTCTTGTGCATGCAAACCACCAGGGATTTTGTTAAAGTGCAGATTCTTATTTAGAAAGTCTGGAGTAAGGCCTGAGAATCTGAATTTCTAACAAGCTACAGTGCTGTTGGTGTAAGATAACCCATGATACAGTAAAGTTCTGAGTGCTTTAATGAGCAAGGGGTAGGAATCTGGGTTGAAGTGTTGGTTCTGCTACTTGGTTGAATAATTCTGGGGAATGTACCTAACCTATGAAAACTTTATATTCCTTACAAATAAGGTGGGAGTTATAACAATATCTACCTCAGAAGATCCTTGTGATGGTTACATGAAATATTACTTAAGGGTGCTCAGTGAAAGGCAGTCAAAAGTAAGATTAGTTGGGGTGGGTTTCTAAGACAGCTTACTGTTTCCTAAATTGCAAGAGTGGGATAATTTAGGGATCCTATTCTTGCAAGGATCTCCTTTGCCATCTGTCTGATGAGAAGATTTTTGGCTTCTGTATCTACAGTGATGGGAAGAATTCACTTGGAGGCCATTTTGTTTCTAGACTGCTCTGTTCATTTCAGAGATTTTTTTTTTCTTTTTTTTTGAGATAAAGTCAGCTGCGGCCATGTAGTTATAGGTCTACTGCCTGAGTCAACTCAGAAGGAGAAAGGTCTGCCCTCCCAACCCCCTTTCATTTTCCTGACACATCCAGAGTTTCACATTTAACCAAGCCTACTCACAATTACTGTATTCTCTGTGGTTGATACCAATGACTTTGAGTGATAAGAGGTAACTGGTTATAGTACATCTCCCACAGCCTCATTACAATGAGACACTCAGACAGAAGTATAAACCTACTTTTAAACAAGCATGCACAAAAACAATAATACCATCTACACAGCAAACTCAAAACATTCTTGACTCTCAGTCTTTGTAAGGGCTCAAAGAGCACTTTGTATGAAAGTGTCACTCAGTAAACATAATATTCCAGTGGGAGGAATCATTTCATTTTCTAGGCTCTGAGAAGGAGCAGGATACAGAGGTTGAGAGGTCTGTGCCCAGGATGCTGTTCTGAAGAGTGCAGACTGTCAGGGTTTTATATCTTTTTTCCTCCTACAAAGGAAGAAGGATTTAAATATATTCATGCATTTGAATAATCCTTCGGTTGTTTGTTTATAAGGATCAGAACCTCCTCACTCAGTTTAGGTGAAAGAAGGTTTATGATCAGGAATGTTTCATCAAATTCAAGGGCAGAAATCACAGCTGAGGGTTATGAGAAACTGGAGCTGGAAGTGTAACCTTCAGTGACCAAGGAAGGCCTTGGTCACTTCCCACCTCCCTTGGTCAGGTATCATATGACCCCTTCCCTGAAATTCACTTCACATTTTGCTTTTTTATAGAACATGTCTTCCATTTAATTTTCCAAAGACCCATCCTAGCCATCTTCAAACTACCTGCAGCCCCTGGGTCTGTGTTACTTTCAGACCAGGACACTCAGCTAAGCAACTAGGATCGCTACTCCAATTCTGAGTTCTGAGTATAGTAAGATTTGACACAAGACCGATACAACTTGAATCAGCTGTTTTCCCTTGCTCCAACCAGCAGCAGGTAGTGTAAAGCTACTTGAATAGCCACAGGACCAGTTCCCAGTTGGTAAGAGTACAGGGCATAGGCAAGGAACTTGAATGTCATGCCTGCTCTGGCTTTGCCATCTAATCTGTTAATTGTTGACACTGCTTTGTTAACCAAGAAATTCTTTGAGCACCCATTTGATATGTTTATCACAAGCAGTTGGTAAGTAGGAATCAGGACTTTGGCAGAGAGTGGACCTCCTTGTTTGTCATTGATTGACTGCAGTTGATTCCTGTTAGTAACCCTTGGAGGGGGCTGTAGAGTCAGCTATATACAGCTATGTCTGTACCCTTACCCACTTTTTTCTACCTTGTCTACAAAGTTCTAAGGAATGCCAGTGATATTTTCCTAGTCTTAAAGTCCTATGGGGAAAAATGAGAGTAGATCAACAGGTGTGAGCATCAGAAAGAGCATGTGGAACAACAGAATGAGTCTTGTTCTGAAAGTCGAAATCTCTCTCTTTGATAGTTACTGGATAGTTAACCTTTTTACACTTCTTCTAGTCTAATCCTTATAAATCAGAAATTACAGGTTTTGTTTCAAGTCTTCTTGTGAATATTCAATGAAAGAATTATATGAGGTTATTTGTGTCTTCTAAGGTAAAATATTAAAGGACACTGAAGATTGAGTACAGTCTTGAGGCTTCTTTCATTTCATGCATTTCCCATTTGTGGGCTATGATAGTGAGATATGATAAAAGGTGTTGAAGAAATTATACTTCCTCCTGCCACCACATGTCTCCAAGGACAGAGATTCTTCCAGGGATAGGGAGGGCCACATTCTGTTTAACTTTTTGGTTTTCCATATACTTCAGTTCAGTTCAGTCATTCAGTCTTGTCTGACTCTTCACATCCCCATGGACTGCAGCACGCCAGGCCTCCCTGTCCAACACCAACACCCGTAGTTTACTTAAACTCATGTTCATTGAGTCAGTGATGCCATCCAACCAGCTTATCTTCCGTCATCCACTTCTCCTCCCGCCTTCAATCTTTCTCATCATCAGGATCTTTTCTAATGAGTCAGTTCTTTGCATCAAGTGGCCAAAGTATTGGAGTTTCAGCTTCAGCATCAGTCCTTCCAATGAATATTTAAGACTGATTTCTTTTAGGATGGACTGGTTGGATCTCCTTGCATTCCAAGGGATTCTCAAGAGTCTCCTCCAACACCACAGATCAGGAGCATCAATTCTTTGGTGCTCAGCTTTCTTTATAGTCCAACTCTCATATTTATACATGACCACTGGAAAAACCATAGCCTTGACTAGATGGATCTTTGTTGACAAAGTAGTCTGCTTTTTAATATGCTGTCTAGGTTGGTCATAGCTTTTCTTCCAAAGAGCAAGCATCTTTTAATATCGTGGCTGCAATCACCATCTGCAGTGATTTTGGAGGCCCCCCCCCCCCTTCAAATAAAGTCTGTCACTGTTTCCATTGTTTCCCCATCTATTTGCCATGAAATGATGGGGCCAGATGCCATGATCTTGGTCTTTCTGAACATTGAGTTTTAAGCCAACTTTTTCACTCTCCTCTTTCATTTTCATCAATAAGCTCTTTAGTTCCTCTTCACTTTCTGCCATAAGGGTGATGCCATCTGCAAATCTGAAGTTATTGATATTTCTTGCTGCAATCTTGATCCAGCTTGTGCTTCATCTGATCCAGCATTTCTCATGATGCATTCTGCATGGTAGTAACCAGGGTGACAATATACAGCCTTAATGTATTCCCTTCCCTATGTGTAACCAGTCTGCTGTTCCATGTTCAGTTCTCACTGTTGCTTCTGAACCAGCAGATAGAATTCTCAAGAGGCAGATCAGGTAGTCTGGAATTCCCATTTCTTTCAGAATTTTCCACAGTTTCTTGTGATCCACACAGTCAAAGGCTTTGGCATAGTCAATAAAGCAGAAGTAGGTGTTTTTCTGGAAGTCTCTCACTTTTTTGATGATCCAGTGGATGTTGACAATTTGATCTCTGGTTCCTCTGCCTTTTCTATATCCAGCTTAAAAATCTGGAAGTTCACGGATCATGTACTGTTGAAGCCTGGCTTGGAGAATTTTGAGCATCACTTTGCTAGCATGTGAAATGAGTGCAATTGTGCAGTAGTTTGAGCATTCTTTGGGATTGCCTTTCTTTGGGATTGGAATGAAAACTGACCTTTTCCAGTCCTGTGGCCACTGCTGAGTTTTCCAGATTTGCTGGCAGATTGAATGCAGCACTTTCACAGCATCATCTTTTAGGATTTGAAATAGTTCAACTGGAATTCCATCACCTCCACTAGCTTTGTTCATAGTGATGCTTCCTAAGGCCCACTTGACTTCCCATTCCAGGATGTCTGTCTCTAGGTGAGTGATCACACCATCCTGGTTATCTGGGTTGTGAAGATCTTTTTTGTATAGTTCTTCTGTGTATTCTTGCCACCTCTTCTTAATATCTTCTGCTTCTGTTAGGTCCATATAATTTCTGTCCTTTATTGTGCCCATCTTTGCATGAATGTTCCCTTGGTATCTCTAATTTTCTTGAAGAGATCTCTAGTCTTTCCTATTCTATTGTTTTCTTCTATTTCTTTGCATGGATCACTGAGGAAAGTGTTCTCATCTTTCCTTGCTATTATTTGGAACTCTGCATTCAAAGGGGGTATATCTTTGCTTTTCTCTTTTGCCTTTTGCTTCTCTTCTTTTCCCAGCTATTTGTAAGGCCTCCTTAGATAACCATTTTGCCTTTTTGCATTTCTTTTTCTTGGGAATGGTCTTGATCCCTGTCTCCTGTACAATGTCACGAGCCTCTGTCCATAGTTCTTCAGGCACTCTGTCTATCAGATCTAATCCCTTGAATTTATTTAATTTTTTCACTTCCACTGCATAATCATAATAGATTTGATTTAGGTCATACCTGAATGGTCTAGTGGTTTCCCCTACTTTCTTCAATTTAAGTCTGAATTTGGCAATAAGGAGTTCATGATCAGAGCCACAGTCAGCTCCCAGTCTTGTTTTTGCTGACTCTGTACAGCTTCTCCATCTTTGGTTGCAAAGAATATAATCAATCTGATTTCAGTATTCCATATACTTAGGTTATAAATTGTGTGAAATTTTAATGTGAACAAAAAAATGGTGTATTTTGGGTGAAGTGGGACATCCAAAGGTTTTGAGAAAGGGGCTGCTGCAGTTGGGATGAAGGTGGTCGATTTTATATGCTCAGAATCTCCCTGGGTCTTGACCCAACTGCTAAAGAACAGATGCCTAAATAGGGTCCTAATGTTGACTGTTTCCCACATTTTGGAGTTTTCCCCTGTTCTTGAAAGACTGATAAAATTACCTAAAAGTGAGATGTTTTCATTGCTTTCCCCGAATTGAAGCTCTCAAACCTTCAATCTTATACATATTATAGACAACAAAGACTGTTAGTTTAAATGTTACAAAAACTACATGCCGTTTAAAGCAAGCACTTGGTCTTGAAGTGAGCTCCACTGCACTTAACACATCTCTTCTAGAGACTTTTTTTTTTTGTATGGAAAACCAATTACATTTGTAAAGTAATGTCAAGAAGATCCGCCTTATATGTCCTCTTGTTAAAAGGCCTGTTGTTGTTGTTCATATGCTCAGTGTGTCCAACTCTTCACAACCCCGTGGACGGTAGCACACCAGGGGTCCCTGTCCCTCACTCTCTCCCAGAGTTTGCCCAAGTTAATAACCCTGCTAAATCCATTACATTTTCTCTTCCACAGGAGTTACTGCTCCCAGGGATGGAATAGGCATTCATGTACTGCACATATAGAACTGTTGTTTTCAAGACTGTCTTCCAGAATACTTAGAGGCACATCAGCTGTCAATATAGCTCTTTGATAAGGCCATTTTCTTCGGTCAATCCTTTCTGCTGCTGCTGCTGCTAAGTCACTTCAGTCGTGTCCGACTCTGTGTGACCCCATAGAAGGCAGCCCACCAGGCTCCCCCGTCCCTGGGATTCTGCAGGCAAGAACACTGGAGTGGGTTGCCGTTTCTTTCTCCAATGCATGAATGTGAAAAGTGAAAGTTAAGTCGCTCAGTCTTGTCCGCCTCTTCACTAACCCCATGGACCGCAGCCTACCAGGATCCTCCGTCCATGGGATTTTCCAGGCAAGAGTACTGGAGTGGGGTGCCATTGTCTTCTCCATCAGTCCTTTCTAGAACTCCAGTAATTGAGCAGATTGTTACTGGGTGGACCATCTTGAAAACCTGCCTGAGTCATTTGGAAAGGAAACATGTTTCAGTACTGACTCCGATAGAAACACAAAGTTTCTACATGAAAAGCCCTCGCTTTTAACTTGCACAGCCATAGGGAGACTGAGAGGGCGGCTGATTACTCTCAGAACTGGTAGCGCATTCAAAGGATATCTGTCCAAAAAGAGGTATGTGCGATATCACTTGGGCTAGCCTTGTTTAGCATTCTATGGATGGAGTCCTTTAGCTCTGTCCTATGCTGCAAGCTTCAGAGCCTGGCGCACAAGCTGTTTATCCCAAGGTCTTCAGCCTTTCTAACAGACAGCAACTGAATAGAAGAGATATGCCGGAGGTGTGATGTTTTAAGATTCTTTGATGGCAGGTTTCAAGAAAGCCTACTGAAACTGCCTTGTATTTGTTCAGATAAAGCTTGATGTTATGTCACTTAGAGCCTGAAATCTCTGTAATATCTTAACATAAGGTAAATTTTTTTCTTGAGCTTGTAAAGTCTCCTTGATGGAAGTGGCTTGGTTGCTCCAAGTATTCTTTTAGGACCTTAGGCTAAGGAGGTGCTGGCACTGTCAACAGGAGACTTTTACTGTTGTCACTAGTGTTGACTTTTGACTGGCCTATGAGGGAAGAGTGCTAGTGGAGAATCACAGGGGAGGTTTGATTGCCAATTCTGAAAGTAGAGAATATCTCTTCCTCTCCCATTTTATTATTCGGGGCCCGGTCACATGACTACAACTAACTGCAATGCAGTCTGGGGATGTAATTTGGCTGTGTGCCTCGAATGAAAGAGGCTGGCTTGGTAAAAACTGGCCAATCTGCCAGCTAGCTTAAACCAAATGGTGTTTACGACAAGCGTGCAGGGGTTCTCACAGAATCCTAAGTCTTCAAGAAGAGAGTGGGTTTAGAAATCAGACAGTGCTCTCTGCCTCTTTCTTTCTTTTGCTCTTGATCTCTTTGTTTTTATGCCACTGGTTTAGTCCATTTTCTGTGTCTCTGTGCACTTTTTAAACGACTGCTCCTTTACCTGCAAGGCTGAAAATGCTTATTCCACAGCCCAGTTTACACATTATGGTCTTGGCTATCCAGAGCTGAACTATTTTCTGAATTCCAGTTCCAAATTTCTAGGCAAGAGAAGTTGACTGGCCCGGGCTGCCTCAGTTCCAGCTAACTGAGGCCAGCATTTGGGGACCCAAAGTGTACACCTGGCTTCTAGATCCCCAGCCCACTACCACTGTGACCCTGGGAAGGAGACAGTGTTCAGAAATGGATGATTTTGAGCTGAATCACCAAACTATCCTTATGTTTAAATGGCAGATTTCAGAAATGACTCAAGAGTTTTCAGCCACAGTCTTTGCACTGCAAGAAGGCGAGAGGAAGTTCTCTTGCCTGAGTTCTGATAATCCCCACTTCTCTCCTCTATCACTCATATCATTGTCTGTGTCATTTTGTGACATAATGTACATCTCAACTCAGGTAGTCACACCACCACCTCTCTGTCTTTGAAAGGAAAGAGTCACCTTCAGTATATAAAATCACAATAGGCCTAGTTTTAATTTAAAGTGTTTTTCATTTTCTGAAACTTTCTATATAAGCTTTATATGATAGAGCTTCAAGGAGCTCTACCAGCTCCTTGAAGCCTATAAAACCAGTGACCTAAATATTAAACTGATGAAGCATGCAAGAGAATAGAAAAGTTAGGGAGAATTTCTCTTATCCTGAAGTCTGTGATATTCTATCACTGTTAAGGAATGTTCTGTTTTAAGATTCATTATATTTTTAAGGTGGAGGAAAATATATCTAGATATAAATCTGTCTCATTTTGGGTTTCACTGTGTTCTCATGAAGTGCTTATTATAGGAAGGTAAATCAAGGCTTATTTTGGTGATTCACTTAATGCCTTTGAACCTCCCTCATTTGTAAAATGGAGATAATAGTACATTACACAGGGATGCTGGGAAGCTTAAATATAATAATGAATGTTAAAAAGCTTACAGAGTCTTCCACAAATAAGCATAGAGTTAACGTATGACCCAGCAATTCCACTCTTAGATATGTGCCCAAGATAGTAGAAAAATAGGTGTTCAAATAAAACCTTGCATGTGAATGTTTGTAGCAAGTCTATTTACAACAGCCCAAACAGGAAACAGTCCAAATGTCCATCAGGTGATAAATAAGTAAATAAATTGTGATAAATCCATAAAACAGAGTACTGTCCAGCAACAAAAATGAATGAAGTGCTAGTACATGATACGGCATGGATGAATCTTGAAAATAAGCTAAATAAAAGGAGTCAGAAACAAAACACCACATATATTAATATATCACTTCCACTTCTGTTAAATATCCAGAAGAGGAAAATCTATAGGGATATAAAGAAGATTAGGGGGTTTTAGGGTGTAGGGAGAGGGGGAATGGACAATGTTTAATGGACAGAGGTTTCCATTTGGATTGATGAAAAAGTTCTGAAACTAGATAGAGGTGGGGTTGTTCAATTTCTTGAAGGTATTTAATGCTATTACACTGTGTGCTTTAAAAATATCTGAATGGTAAATGTTATTTCTATTTTATCACAATAAAAAAATCATTTCTTCTACCCCCACCCCCTTTTGAAAAAAAAGCTTTGTAAATGCTAAAGTGCTATGTGAGATTAAATCACTCGTGATTTTTTTTCCCTTTTATTAAAGTAGTTGTCCTAGTCAGGTGACTCCAGGCACTTCATTACTCTGTGATACTTGTTTTCTCAGTGACGTCTCAATACCTCAATCAAGGACCAGTTCCAGTCTTTTAACTTAAGGTTTTTCTTCTCAGTTCTATGAGGAAATATCCATCATTGTATTTTAAGTAAGAAGGAAGCAAGGTAGATACACGCTGATTCTATGTTTTTCAACAAATAAGAATCTTTCTGCAGCTGGTAGCTATCTAACATTCTGAAAAGTAATCTAAAGATTAGGTTGCAGAGTCAAAACGAGCCAAGAAAGAAAAGGTCTGGGTTCTGGATTATGGTGGGCTTCATTAGCGCTGGTTACCCAATTCCAGTTCTGTCTTTTGTAGGCAGGTGGGCAGGCTGGACCTCCCAGCTCCCTCGGTGCCGAGGCAGAGTGATGTGACTCATCCTGATAGTTGCCATGGAGACCTTTAAGAGATGGTGTGTCACCTCCTGCTCTCTCTTCCTCTGCTGCAGTAACCCTTCCGCAGGGTACAGAGGGGAGTGGGAAAACCTTGCTAGTAGAGGGGTATCAATGGGAGTGATTTAGATTGATCTTTGAGCCTGAGAAGCAAAGAAGGAATCTGACCATCTAGGACCAAACAGGATCCCTAGGGGAGAAGGCTTCCAGGAGGTGCTATTACCCACACTCATCTGTTTCCCCAAACTCCTTGGAACATTCACCCATTAAGACCAGTCAGTTAGAGGTGGTACTTTGCTAGATATGTCACTGGGGGTCAAAGAAAAAAAACAGCACACAGCCCTTGCTATCAGGAAGCACATAGTTCAATGGAAGAGACAAAAAGGGGAGAGATGCTTATAACACCATGGATAAGCATGGCAAAGTAAATCCAGAGAACAGTGAAGGACAAAGGTGGACCCTACAACCTGGTCTGATGAGCAGGGGTTAGGGAAGTCTTATAGAAAGAGATGGCTACTGAGCTGAGACTGGAATGGGTTGGACTGTGAAGAATTTGAAAGAGAGGTTTTGTTCTCACTCTAGAGATAATATCAGAAGAATGTGGGGCTTGGGCATTTCAAAGTGGAAATCAATTCATTTTTCATCAGACGTCCTTATATGTGGTAGACACTCTAGTCCTATTGGGAGGGTAATTTTCTTAGTACTAATTTTAAGAGAGGGTAGAGCATCATGGTTATTAGTTCTCTTATAGGATTAGACAAATCCTAACTTAGTCTTATTTTTTAACTGTGTGATTTTGGGAAGATTATCTCTTTATGTCTCGGCTTTTGCTTGTTTGTTTTTTAAGTCTGAAAATGTGGGTAATAATTTGTTGTTGGGATTGAAGGTTAATCCCCAAAGCTTGATAGCATCGACAGTGACATGGTTAAAAGGATGATGGCAAGTTATTTTAAGACCTTAAGTAACATACTGACATGGTTTTACTGGAAAAGTACTTTTCAATTTCCAAATAACTGACCCAAAAGAAACATGGAGGACCCAAACTACTTAGGAGGGAAGACTACAACTTCAGCTTAGCAGTGTTAAATGATTGCGGTCATTTCCTGGCTCCCACTGAAGAGGAAGCTTGTCAGTGGGGTACAAGGTATGCTTTGTAGATAGGAATATAGTGCTTCTCTTATAGGCCTCTGTCCTCATTTACCCTGTTCAGAAATTCATAGCCAGTTGAGTTACATTTATCCTCTGTCTTTGATCTTTGGCTTTGACTAATAGGAACATCCTTGGGACACTGCTCCAGACAAGGATTCTGAGCACACGTTTCCTTCATGGGCCTGTCTATGGAGCCCTCCTCTTCTGTTCAGCCATGAGAGGCCCTTATAGAAGTGACACAGGGCGGGCATGTCAGTGCTCCTGGAGAGAATGCTTAAGGGCAGAAACTGGTGCTTCTAAAGCTTGTGTGCAGGCTGAGAAATGACTGTACCGAAATCTGAAATCTCCTCACCTTTGGGTATCAGACAGGCTACTGCAGTGGGCAGAGATGGGAGGGAGATTCTATACCTCAGACTTCCAGGGCTCAAGAAACTTCCCAAACTGTATAATCAAGCCCTTGAATAAGCTCTTAATGGGCCTGTCAGTCTGTAGACCACATACCTTGGCAGAAATTGGGACATTTTAAGTGGAAGGAATTAATCAAGATGTGTGGATTTGACGGTGGGGTCACTTGCCTCCTAATGTTTGGAAAGGAAGGAGGAGCTGAAAGTGAGTATCTTTTGTGACACTTTGGTATCAAGGTAAGTGGATATTAAATTATGGGACCCTCCCTGACAGCTTTAGCTGCTTTGCAGAGGGCTAAACTTGTAGGATGGTGTGGTAATTAGTGTCAAGAAGCTGTTATAAGTTGACATCATTCTGAAAAGCATGGGGTCTGAAAGGAGTGAGTATATTTCTGGGAAAGATATTTTTCAAGAGGTTTAGTGGGCTGAGGTGTTCTTTCCAGGTGGTGCCTTATGATGTCACATTGTTCAAGGGGGGTCACTGCGTATCCACAAGTGTGAGGACAGTCAGTTGCAGGACTGTTCTCTCCTGCCTGGCAGAGCCCTGGGGATAAGGAATATGTCCAGTGAATCCTAACTACACAAAGGTGTCCCAGGTTGTTGGTTACGGTGATATTTCCCAAACAGATGACAGAAGGTGTGTACCCTTCTGTCTTTAGTGTTTTTAGGTTTTAATTTCTAAAAGGGGGAAAAAAAAAAGAAGAATCCAGTCAGTGACAGAAAGAAGTTCTGTGTTTACATTTTCAAGTTAACTAAGAATTAAGTTAATGAGAGGATTAGATGGCATCACCAACTCAGTGGACAAGAGTTTGAACAAGCTCTGGGAGATGGTGAAAGAGAGGGAAGCCTGGTGTGTGAAAGTCCATGGGGTCACGAAGAGTTGGACACAACCACGCGACTGAACAACAAGAAATAAGTAACACTTTCTTTTTAGAACTCTAAAATTTTCTTTAACTCTTCTCTCTTCCTAGTCCCCTTTGGCCTTACCCTTCGGTGACTTCGTAATGAGGAGAAGAAGGCCGAGTCCAGTCTCTGCCTCCTGCCTTCCTTAGTGCCCAAAGCCGTAATTACCCTGTTTTTCTTCTCCCTCTTCTTTACCAAAGCTCTGGCAGTAGGTATGCTGGGCACACATGCAGATCCCATTTTCAGTATACGCATACTCCCTGCTGCTTCCAGTGCTAAGACTAAGGGTTAACAGCCAGCTTTCTCCAGGGAACTGCCTGTTCCAAGCCCAGATCCCTGGCGTTGCCACGGTCTCCACCCGATGCTGATGACTCCTCCCGGCTCTATGGCCGGGCAATGCGGGATTTGGCCACAACTGGTCACTACCTGAAAGCCTTCCTTCTGTTGCTCATTCTGCTTCTGTTAGACTCTCTTATAGGGCTCTCCTGAGAAGCACATCCTCACTAAAGCACAGGTGTCTAAGACTCTCGACTGTTTTCAGGAACTCAACTAAACAACTCTGTGGGCCAGTTGGAGCTTTTCAGAGTATTTATCTCAGGAAAGTGATTTCACATAAATGTCTGAGAGTTCACAGTTCACTTTCAAAGAAGGCCCTTATTAGCAGTTGGTCCTCCCTAATTGGTGAAATTTCACTTATTACAACAACAGACTAGACATTTTTAGACAGTGAGGGAGATAATTCTCATGGGAATTGTTATTGATTCTACTTATCTGTTTAGAGCAACCCATTATATGCTTTGTTAAGGCCACAAAATGGTTGATTCCATGAGTATACATATCATAAAAACCTTAAAAAGAAAAGAATTATAAAAATAGAATTATAAAAATTATAAAAAAAGAATTATAAAAATACACAAGTAGTTATGAGGACTTAGTATCCTTTAAAACCCTAGGACAGATGAATACTCACTGTGTAATAAAGAGGTCTTGCTCCCAGGGGAGGTTTTGGTGGGGTTTCCCCTCAGTCTCTTGTACTCTGCACTTTGGAAGTCATGTGGAGCATGGCAGAGTTACTACTGGTTGTTCAATGGAAAACTGCAATGACCACAATAGAAATGAGAAATATGACATATGACAAAAGATAGTGTGCCAGTTCAGTAACAGTTTTCACTAATACCGTAGTTTTTGGTATTATGGTCAGTGTTGAAGCATGCACATTTTACAACCTGAGAAACTTAGATGAACCGTACGGATATGACAGTTCATCACTAAATTGGGTGATTGAGGGAATGTTCCTTTTTTCCTTTGTTAGACAACAGAATTATTAAAAAGATGCAAACAAAAGACTTAACAGTAAAATCAGAAAACTTTCTTGCCTTTTACTTCCTATTACTACTCTGATTTTCCAGAGACAAGCACCATTTGCTGTACACTTTATATATCCTTCTAAACATTATTCTTAATATTCAGAAGTAAATAATCATATATACATATTTTCATATTGCCACAAAGGCACATTATAGATTTATCTAAATCCCTAAGTGGAATCATTGTGATTTTGTTCTTCAACAATTCTTTCTTTACTCAGTACTATGTACCTTTGTCCTATGTTAATACATACAAACCTAACAACTTATATTTTAAATTGCTGTATACAGTATTATTTAACTCCTTGGAAGGGGAGGTACTGATTTATGTTTCGCTCAAGGTCTTTAGCAATAGGAAAGTGGTTATTGACTTACTTAATTAAACTCTTGGTCATACTTCTGGAGAGAGTCAGCACAGAAGCCAAATTACCGACCTATAAATGTTTGTTCTTCATTGCGAAACACCGAATGATATTCAAAGGGGTTTAATTTTGTGTTGTTTTTTTTTTTTTAAATAATGTTCTGTAATCCAAATTGGAGGTCAATATTTACCTCTACCATGCTGTATTCTGGAAAATTTGAGAAAGAAGTAAGAACTGTAGAGTCGAACTAGATCCAACTCTAAATCCTGGTTCTGTCTATTTTGAATTATAGGATCTTGGCAAATTATTTAAACCCCATTATCCTCAGTCCTCTTCTTTGTAAAATGGAAACAACAGTCCTTAACTCATTAGATTGTATTTACTATGAAATGAAACACTGTATATGACAATAGGGTGATGTATAATTGTTGGTTTTCAATAGTTTTAATATTTATATGTGATGGATAAATGAAGTTGTTGATATACAATGTTTTTTACTTACCAAAAGACAATTTCATATAATTTTACCTAATATATATGTTATATGTAACATCTCATAGTCATTCTCTTCAAAGAATATTCATTGATGAGACAATGTTCTTAGATACATTCTTGAATGGCTACTTAAAGGCTAAATGGTCAATATAAGACATGACCTTATGAGAAATTATAATATGGAGAAATTTTCACTGAGATTATTAGGGATGACTTAATGAAGGTATGAGATCTGATACTGACCTTGAAAGATGGGTAGATGATGGAGAAGCAATAGAATGTTCCAAAAGTTCTGACTGAGCTCTCTCTTTCATAGAAAAATGAGCGATATAGTAAACATTTAGACTTTAGAATTTAATTTTAGATGGGACCTGTAAAATATTTATTTCAACCATTTCATATTACAGATAAGGGAAGAGGCCTGTAGGGTTTAAGTGACTAGCCAAACACCATAAAATTGGTTAGCTACAAAACTGGTAGGCTTCCCTGGTCGTTCAGAGGGTAAAGAATTCACCTGTAGTGTAAGAGAGCTGGGTTCAATCCCTGTGTTGGGAAGATCTCCTGGAGAAGGGAATGTCTACCCACTCCAGTATTCTTGCCCGGAGAATTCCATGGACAGAGGAGCCTGGCAGACTATAGTCCATGGGGTCACAAAGAGTTGGACACAACGGAGCTACTATTACACACATACACACACACAAAACTACTAGAAAAAGGTAACAGGTACTATTGTTACTCACAGCAAGAAATGGAGGTAGTTTTAGAGTTATAAATAAATGCTCATCGAGATTATTTTTAAAACCTTGAAGAGTAATATTTTAAAAACACTGCCTGTGGAATCAATCTTTTGAAGAATATGGGCTGTGATGATTGAGAACAAATAAAACATGTTGATGGAAGTAAAGGATGCAGAAGGAAATGGTAAGCATTTGAACAAAAATTAATATATGCCCAGGGGCTATGCAAACCATTGAATGATAAACACAAAGCAGGCTTTACAGAGACCATGTAAATGAGGGAGCAGGGCTGAGAGTAATCACGGTTGAACAAGAGGCATATGTAAGATATAAAACATTTGGGACAGAAGAGGCTGGAAAAGATTACAGAATAAATTTAGAGAGTGTACAAAAACTCAGGCAAATCAAAAGTAGAAAATAAAAGGAAGATTGCACAAGAGGATTGATAATAAGATGTGTTTCAAGTACATGGAAACAAGATGTCAGTACAGAAGGCAAGAATCTCTCACAGGTGGAAAAGGTAATTTATTGAGATAGAGGTAGAATTTCTGAACAAGATGATTTTCCTAAGCATTAGTGATGTCAGGAGTAGACATACCTAGGAGGAAAAAAGACAGAAAAATTTGACTAGTATTAGCATAGCTGGAAAATAAATGGATTGAGAATTTTGGTGACTTATTTAAGGCTGGAATGGAGCATGATGGCTGTTGGGAAATCTAGCAAACTTTGTGATACTGAGCTGGTTGTTGAATTTCTCAAGATCTCCGATTTCTTAGCTGTAAATTAAAGGACCTGGACAAAATGAGCTTCAAGACGGCTTTACTCAAAGTGTGGCCCATGGACCTGCAGATCCAATACTATTTGTTACCAGTCTGTGAAAAAATTAGTACAGACTTGTGAGAATGTTTAGCAACTTTTATAGCAATTTGACTTTGTTGCAACATCTAAGCATGTGACTTTGTATTATTCAGATTATTGGTCTGCAGTGAACTTGAAATTGAAAAAAGTAATGTCTTTCACTGTGGATAATTTGGGAATCACTGTTATAAAGTCTTTTGATACTAAAGTTATAATTATATATATCTTCAGTGACTGAAATTTCCCTGAGCTATGGATAGGTCTGATTTACCCTTGTATCAGCTTGCTAGGGCTGCCATAACAAACTGCCACAAACTTGGTGACTTAAACACGAAATTTATTTTCACAGTTTTTGATACTGAGAGCTCAGAAATGAGGTATCAGTTAGGCGTGTTTCCTCTTAACTCCTCTCGCTGGCTTACAGACGGCAGCCTTCTTGCTGTGTCCTCCCATCTTTCTTCTGTGCCCACGTCGTACTGTCTCCATGCGTTCTGGTCTAAGGATTCCAGCTGGATCGGGTTTGGGTCCACCTTGAATGGCCTCATTTTAACTTAATCACCTCTTCAAAGGTCTTATCTGCAAATAGTTACATACCAGGGTACTAGGCATTAGGGCTTCAACATATGAATTTGGGAAAAACAATTCAATCCACAATCTTGCTAGAGAGCTGTTTTTTTCAAGGCATTATTTTATGACAACAAAACCAACTGATGGATATTTTGGAGTTGGTTTGTATGCTTGTTTTTGCCAAATGACCACAAATATCTGAATTCGTTTTGGTATGTTTTCACTTGATTTTAATGTATATAATTTTCCAGTAAAATGATGCCCTTATTCCAATAAATTAAGATCAAAGTAAATAAATTTCAGTTATCCAAATCTCAAAAGTGTTTGGATGAACAAATAGCAGCATTATAACATAAGTCAATAAACCTACATAGAAAACCCTAAAGACTCTTCCAGAAAATTACTAGAGCTAATCAATGAATATAGTAAAGTTGCAGGATATAAAATTAACACACAGAAATCTCTTGCATTCCTATATACTAACAATGAAAAAACAGAAAGAGAAATTAAGGAAACAATACCATTCACCATTGCAACAAAAAGAATAAAATACTTAGGAGTATATCTACCTAAAGAAACAAAAGACCTATACATAGAAAACTATAAAACACTGATGAAAGAAATCAAAGAGGACACAAACAGATGGAGAAATATACCGTGTTCATGGATTGGAAGAATCAATATTGTCAAAATGGCTATTCTACCCAAAGCAATCTATAGATTCAATGCAATCCCTATCAAGCTACCAACGGTATTTTTCACAGAACTAGAACAAATAATTTCACAATTTGTATGGAAATACAAAAAACCTCGAATAGCCAAAGTAATCTTGAGAAAGAAGAATGGAACTGGAGGAATCAACCTGCCTGACTTCAGACTCTACTACAAAGCCACAGTCATCAAGACAGTATGGTACTGGCACAAAGACAGAAATATAGATCAATGGAACAGAATAGAAAGCCCAGAGATAAATCCACGAACCTATGGACACCTTATCTTTGACAAAGGAGGCAAGGATATACAATGGAAAAAAGACAATCTCTTTAACAAGTGGTGCTGGGAAAACTGGTCAACCACTTGTAAAAGAATGAAACTAGAACACTCTCTAACACCATACACAAAAATAAACTCAAAATGGATTAAAGATCTAAATGTAAGACCAGAAACTATAAAACTCCTAGAGGAGAACATAGGCAAAACACTCTCTGACATAAATCACAGCAAGATCTTCTATGACCCACCTCCCAGAATATTGGAAATAAAAACAAAAATAAACAAATGGGACCTAATGAAACTTAAAAGCTTTTGCACAACAAAGGAAACTATAAGTAAGGTGAAAAGACAGCCCTCAGATTGGGAGAAAATAATAGCAAATGAAGAAACAGACAAAGGATTAATCTCAAAAATATACAAGCAACTCCTGAAGCTCAATTCCAGAAAAATAAATGACCCAATCAAAAAATGGGCCAAAGAACTAAACAGACATTTCTCCAAAGAAGACATACAGATGGCTAACAAACACATGAAAAGATGCTCCACATCTCTCATTATCAGAGAAATGCAAATCAAAACCACAATGAGGTACCATTACACGCCAGTCAGGATGGCTGCTATCCAAAAGTCTACAAGCAATAAATGCTGGAGAGGGTGTGGAGAAAAGGGAACCCTCTTACACTGTTGGTGGGAATGCAAACTAGTACAGCCATTATGGAAAACAGTGTGGAGATTTCTTAAAAAACTGGAAATAGAACTACCATATGACCCAGCAACCCCACTCCTGGGCATACACACTGAGGAATCCAGATCTGAAAGAGACACGTGCACCCCAATGTTCATCGCAGCACTGTTTATAATAGCCAGGACATGGAAGCAGCCTAGATGCCCATCAGCAGATGAATGGATAAGGAAGCTGTGGTACATATACACCATGGAATATTACTCAGCCGTTAAAAAGAATTCGTTTGAATCAGTTCTAATGAGATGGATGAAACTGGAGCCCATTATACAGAGTGAGGTAAGCCAGAAAGATAAAGAACATTACAGTATACTAACACATATATACGGAATTTAGAAAGATGGTAACGATGGCCTTATATGCAGGGCAGAAGAAGAGACGCAGAAGTACAGAACAGACTTTTGAACTCTGTGGGAGAAGGGGAGGGTGGGATGTTTCAAAAGAACAGCATGTATATTATCTGTGGTGAAACAGACCACCAGCCCAGGTGGGAGGCATGAGTCAAGTGCTCGGGCCTGTTGGGCTGGGAAGATCCAGAGGAATCGGGTGGAGAGGGAGGTGGGATGGGAGACCAGGATGGGGAATTCGTGTAACTCTATGGCTGATTCATATCAATGTATGACAAAACCCACTGAAAAATAAAAATTTTAAAAAAAAAAGAAAAAAAAAAAAACCTACGAACCTTCCTACATTTTTGAACTGTCACTTTAAAAAAAGTAAATCAAGTCACACTAAACTCTCAGAAACTTAATAGGACATAAATCAATTTTTACCTAGGCACAAAGCTGAAAAAATTCATGCATTTGATTTTTTTCCATGGCTCTGATCATATACAAGTTTACCTGTGTTATGTTATTCAGATTCCCTGTATCCTGTCACCTTTTCCCTTTAATTTAAATCAGTCTTTGGGCATAATGCAGATTAATCCCTTGGGTTAAATTTTTAGAATTACACCTACTGGTTTAACAAACAGAGTATTTCTGAGGTTCTTCTTATGTGCTGCTAACTTGCTGCTTTATATCAGAAGTATGAATCACGCTTGTCACTGGTAGTGTGGGAAAATATTTGTTTTGCTGTATTCTTTCCAGAATTTCATTATCATTAAGCAAATTCTTCTGTAAGTTTGAAAGAAGAAATGTGATATGTTATTTTCCTTCATATATTTTCTTATGACAGATGAAGTTGCACCGTTTTTCAGGTTATTGGCCACCTGTATTTCTTTATGAACTGCTGCTGAGCATGACATACTTTGAAAGAGAACCAAGGACATACTGCCCTACAATAATGTCACCTCCTATTGGGAAGTGAGCATACGTTTAAAGTACCACACAACTTTACAAGCTTGTTTTCACTCTTTCCTTTTCCTCCCCAACGTTTCCTGTTTTCTGTTAGCCTATTAAATAACTTCTCTGTGTTTGCCTGTGGACGTCCTAGAATGCAGTGTGCTGAGAAACTCATGACACAGTTCAGTACCCACTCTATTTTCAGTCTAGATCCAAAGGGAAATCTCTTAAGTTCATCAAAAAGAATATGGACTGAATCTGAAAGTTTCACTTTGCTCAAACCTTACTGTACAGTGGAGATAATACGTCTCTATATTAATAACTTTGCTCATTAAGAAATAGACATGGAGGCCCAGAAACTGAGGACCAAGGCTGAAATGTACCTTGATTTTCTTTGGCCTCATATACATTTTGCCTAGGTGGTAATTAATACTTCAGTTTACCTTGCATGGTCTGTCTTAAGCATGAAAAATCATGCCCATGTCCGACAGGTTGACTGAGACTGCCTTTTCTTTCATTGTCAGGCTTTCAAAGGCTGCTCTGAGGAACTACACATAAACCTCCCCTTTCCTGAAAAGCCAGCATTGAATCTATCTTTCATTACCCGAAAGAGGGCTGAACTCCTGAGAACATTTTTCACTGTGTGAATAAACTACTTTTCACACATTACCAGGAGAATTTTGTGCAGAGACTAGAGAGATGAAAGTTTAAAGATTTGGTACAAGTAAGGGTGAGGAAGAGGGAGCAGCTGGAGCCAAATTATAAGTATTAAGTGAGTGAGTGAAGTGAAAGTCGCTCAGTCATGTCTGACTCTTTGCGACCCCATTGACTATACAGTCCATGGAATTCTCCAGGCCAGAATATTGGAGTGGGCAGCTGTGCCCTTCTCCAGGGGATCTTCCCAACCCAGGGATCAAACCCAGGTCTCCTGCACTGCAGGCAGATTCCTTACCAATTGAGCCACAAGAGAAGCCCAAGAATATTGGAGTGGGTAGCCTATCCCCTCTCCTGGGAATCTTCCCCACCCAGGAATTGAACCAGGAATCAAACTGGGGTTTCCTGCATTGCAGGCAGATTCTTTACCGATTGAGCTATCAAGGAAGCCCATTTAAGTAGCGTAATTTAAATAAGAAACGGTAAATTCACAGACCTCTGCCTGAATTAGGGTTATAAATATTTTCAGACAGCAAGGTTTCCATTTAACATATTTTATTGTTGTAAAGTATGCATAATATAAAATTTACCGCTGTGAACATTTTTAAGTTTGCCGGAATTAAGTGCATTCATACTGTTGTGCAGACATCACCACCATTCATTTCTAGAAGTTTCTTTGTGATGCAAAACTGAAACTCTAGTTGTTAAACAATAACTCCCAATTCCCCACCCCCTCAAGCCCTTGTAAACTACCATTCCAATTTCTGTCTCTATATCACTGACTACTTTAGGTACTTCATGTAAGTGGAGTCATATAGTGTTATTTTTTTGATGGCTTATTTCAATTAGCATGAATTCCTCAGGGTACATCGATGCTGTACCATATGTCAGAATTTCCTTCTTTTTTATGACTGAATAATATTACATTTTGCTTAATTCAGTCTTCTGTCAGTGAATACCTAGATTCCTTCCACATTTTAGCTATTATGAATAATGCTGCTTTGAATATGGGTGTACAAATATTAGTATCTCTTTGAGACTCTGCTTTCAAGTTTGGATATATACTAAGAAGTGGAATCACTAGATCATATTTTCAGTTTTTAAAGAAACTGTCATACTGGTTTCCACAGCAGCTGTCTCATTTTACATTCCTACCAACCTTGTCCAAAGGTTCCAGTTTCTCTACATTTGTTATTTCTGTTTTTCTTTTTAAAGTAAATATCCTAATGGTTGTGAGGTGGTATCTCACTGTCGTTTTGATATGATTTTCCTAATGATCAGTGATTTGAACATTTTTTCATGCATGTGCTAATTTTCCATTCATATATCTTCTTTAGAGTAACATCAATTTAGGCCCTTTGCCCACTTTTGAATTGAATTCTTTTTTTCTTTTTTTTTTTTTTGCTGATGACTAGGAGTTCTCTATATACTCTGGTTATTAATCTCTTCTCAGGTATATGCAAATATGTTTTCTTATTCTGTGGGTTACTTTTTCACTCTGATAATACCCTCTGAGTGCAAAAAATTAAAAAAAAATTCATGAAGTCCAATTTGTCTGTTTTTTCTTGTGTTGCCTATGACTTTGATATCATATTCAAAATTTTTTTTCCTAAATCCAATGTTCTAAAGCATTTGCCTTAAGCCTTCTTCTAAGTGTTGTAGCTCTTATGTTTAGGTATTTGATCCATTTTGAGTTAACTTCTGTATTTGGGGTTATGTGAAGTTCAACTTCATGCTTTTGCATGCGTATATTCAGTTTTTACAGCACCACTTGTTATAAAGGGGCTTCCCTGATAGCTCAGTTGATAAAGAATCCGCCTGCAATGAGGGAGACCTGGGTTCGACCCCTGGGTTGGGAAGATCCCCTGGAGAAGGGAAGGGCTACCCACTCCAATATTTTGGCCTGGAGATTTACATGGACTGTAGTCCATGGGTTCACAAAGAGTTGGACATGACTGAGTGACTTTCACTTTCGTTTGTTAAAAAGATTGTCTTTTCCTGCACTGGATGACTTTGGCACCCTTGTGAAAAATAGTTTGCCCATACATGGAGAAGGAAATGGCAACCCACTCTGGTATTCTTCCCTGGAGAATTCCATGGACAGAGGAGCCTGGTGGGCTGTAGTCCATGGGGTCACAGAGAGTCTGACATGACTGAGTGACTAATACATAACATATATGCAAATGTTTGTTTCTGGGCCTAGTTGTAAGCAGTTAGTGATCTTTTAGTTAAAAACTTCTGTGTGTGCTCTCACGTGTCACAAAAGAGCAAAAGAGCTGTTTGCACATTTATAAGCTATCAATTATTAATATTTCTCTAGTGGTTGGAGTTGTCTGATATATATTTTTTCTTCTGCCATGTAAACTGAAATGGTTTCTAGATTTCTTACTGTTAAAAATAATCAGTTTCAATAAATGCTGGAGAGGGTGTGGAGAAAAGGGAACCCTCTTACACTGTTGGTGGGAATGCAAACTAGTACAGCCACTATGGAGAACAGTGTGGAGATTCCTTAAAAAACTGGAAATAGAACTGCCATATGACCCAGCAATCCCACTGCTAGGTATACACACTGAGGAAACCAGAATTGAAAGAGACACATGTACCCTAATGTTCATCACAGCACTGTTTACAATAGCCAGGACATGGAAGCAACCTAGATGTCCATCAGCAGATGAATGGATAAGGAAGCTGTGGTACATATACACAATAGAATATTACTCAGCTATTGAAAAGAATGCATTTGAATCAGTTCTAATGAGGTGGATGAAACTGGAGCGAAGTAAGTCAGAAAGAAAAAGACCAATACAATATATTAATGCATATCTATGAAATTCAGAAAGACAGTAACAATGACCCTATATGCGAGACAGCAAAAGAGACACAGATGTAAAGAACAGACTTTTGGACTCTGTGGGAGAAGGCGAGGGTGGGATGATTTGAGAGAATAGCATTGAAACATGTACATTGTCATATGTGAAACAGATCGCCAGTCCAGGTTGGATGCATGAGACAGGTGCGCAGGGCAGGTGCACTGGGGTGACCCTGAGGGATGGGATGGGGAGGGAGGTGGGAGGGAGGGTCAGGATGGGGAACACGTGTACACCCATGGCTGATTCATGTGAATGTATGGCAAAAACCACCACAATATTGTAAAGTAATTAGCCTCCAATTAAAATAAATTAAAAGAAAACTTAAAAATAAAATCAGTTTCCTTAAAAAGTCAATATCTTATTCTTTTCTCATTGCAGGATATTTACCATGTATTCCATAATATGTGATGTAAAGATATGTTTGACATGGTTTCTGGAAAAGTTGTTTTCATGATCCAGAAAAGAATTGGTGTTTACAAGTTGAGAATGAGTTTCCTTCTCTTGGCTTCATAGTCTGTGAATTTCTCTGAGTGTGTGTCCTGTGTGTGTGCACAGGCATGTGTCGCATGTGAGTGAAACAGGCTTATGTGATTAAGGTAGAACACGGTCATCTGGCTGTGGAGAAATACACGAGTCCATTCCCTAAGTAACAGAAGCTTATGCACTTAAATGCCAAAATCTGGGATGTGTAAAGGCATTTATTTTCTCAAATGTATCACACTTGATTTGAATTTCTTTAATTGAAATATTAAACTCTAAGCTTTACCCTTCGGGGGGATACATTTCAGCATTTTCTTTAAGTGTTTTTATTCCCTTAATAAAGTGCTTTCTCCCCCCTCAATTTTCCTTTTGTCTTTGTATTTTTTCAAGTATTTGAATTTGAATTTTTTCAAGTGTTCTTCTGATGTCTTCTTTGCTCAGATTCTAAAAGACTATTTTTCCCCGGGAGGTATCAGCTGCTAATGGTGCCCATTTCTTCTTCTAATTTGTTGCATTTACTATGCTGTGGGCAAGGTTAGAATGGTGTATAAAATAAAAGTAAGCCTCCTTCTCCAAAAAAGAGGAAAAAGAGTTCTCTTAAGAATTTGAAGCCTTTGGTCTTTGAAATATGTGTTTAATGAGATTATATGACTCCTGTTACTATAGTGTTGGTTGCATTCTGAATGATCTAGGCTGGAATTGCTTTTGTGCTTAAATTTGATTTATTAATTAAAGGGTCTTCAATTAGCATCAGGAAGAATTTACTGGTTAACTGCAGTTTGTACAAGTTGCCAGCTATTGCTTTGCTATGCATTCTGCCGAATACTCAGTGTGAAGAGATGTTCTGTTTTCAGTCATTAGGTGTTAGCCTGTCTAGTTTGCCTCCTCTTACAGAAGGTTACTGATCAATGTGGTGTTGAAAGTTGCACTTCAGGGGTGTTAGTAAGCAAATTGTTCATCCCTTTTATTTATAATTGCCCACATTTCAATGTATTCTATATCAGTTCCTTGGAAATTCTGCTTTTAATCCTTTGCAGATGTTTGCTGTGACGACTAGTACTACTATTAGGATTCATTGACTGGCTGTGACAGGGTTTCTTCTTCATTGTTTTTTTTTTTTTTTTTAACTCAAAAGAAGCATGTCTTTTATGTTAACCCTCATATTTACTCTTCTTTTGTGTATATTCAAGTATCTGTATAGTATCATTTCCCTTCAGCCTTAAGTTCTTCCTTTGATACTATAGCAAGTTTTATCAGATGCCATTTTCCCCAAAATGCCTTTATTCACTATTTTTTCTGAAAGATGATTTCACTGGATAAAGAGTTTTTGGTTGGCAGTTTTTATTACCTTACAGTATCTTAAAGATGTAATTCCATTGTTGTCTGACTTCCATCATATTTAATGAGAAGACTTAGAAAATTCATCATTGCCGTCTATATGAAGTACCGTTTTTCTCTGGCTGCTTTCAGGAATTTCTTCTTTACCTTCAGTTTTCAGCAGTTTGACTAACATGCGTGTGTGTGTAGGAATGAACTGACTCAGCAGGCCTAGGCTGCTCAAACCCCACACATTCCTATTTTCAGAATTGGTCCTTGGCTGGTTTCTGTGAGATAAACCCTGAAACCTTAAAATGCTCTGCCTATTACGAATGTTTTGGTATGCCTGAGGACTTGAGCCACATGAAATTAGTTTGATCTAATAGTTTGTGTTAATGGTATTATTCGTGGTGAGTTCTTGGTTTTGTTCTGGGAGGCTGGAATCCGAGTAGCTGAGATCAGATGTGCAGATTCTGCTGGCCTACTGGAGTGACCTCCAACAAAATCTCTGCGCACCCACCAAGGTTCTGCTGAGTTTCCCTGGGTGGCAGCACTCTGCTTGTGTTGTCACACATGATTTCTGGGGATAGGTGTGTGTCTGTGCTGATTCTATTGGGAGGGATGTCTGTGCGTGTTTTCTCCTGGACTCTCCCCAATGTGTCTTTTTCCTTTTGCTGACTTTAACCTGTATCCTTTTACTGTAATAAACTGTAACCATGAGCATGACAAATTTTCTGAGTCCATGACCCAGTGACTCTTGGAGTCACTGAGCCTGAGGGTGGTCTGGAGAACTCACAACACAGTAGGTACCTAAAGTGGGATTTGGTACAGTTATCCCTCATACACTAAAATATGGAGAAGGATTTTTTGGGAAAAGAAAAAATGAAAAATGATTGATGGTTTGATAGCTATCAAGTCATCCATTGTATGAGGCAGCAGCTGCACTGCAATTAGCTACTGAGGGTAAAAGTTACCCTTGAAATTGTAGAAATGATCAACTCAACCACTGAGGAATTCGCTTACTGCATACTTAAGGAAATGCAGAATAATGAGAATAAGGTAAACGTTCTCTGATTTTTAATATTCTGTCTAAGTTTTTCATGTGGAATGCTGAGCTGGGTAAAGCACAAACTAGAATCGAGATTACAGGGAAAAATATCAATAACCTCAGATATGCAGTTGACACCACCCTTATGGCAGAAAGTGACGAGGACCTGAAGAGCCCCTTGTGATGAAAGTGAAAGAGGAAAGTGAAAAAGTTGGCTTAAAACTCAACATTCAGAAAACTAAGATCATGGCATCTGGTCCCATCACTTTATGGCAAATAGATGGGGGGGAAATGGAAACAGTGAGAGGCTTTATTTTGGGGGGCTTGAAAATCACTGCAGATGGTGACTGCAGCCATGAAATTAAAAGACACTTGCTCCTTGGAAAAAAAAGCTATGACCAACCTAGATAGCATATTAAAAAGCAGAGACATTACTTTACTGACTAAGGTCCATTTAGTCAAAGCTGTGGTTTTTCCAGTGGTCATATATGGATGTGAGAGTTGGACTGTGAATAAAGCTGAGCGCCAAAGAATTGATGTTTTTGAACTATGGTGCTGGAGAAGACTGTTAAGAGTCCCTTGGACTGCAAGGAGATCCAACCAGTCAATTCTAAAGGAGATCAGTCCTGAATATTCATTGGAAGAACTGATGCTGAAGCTGAAGCTCCAGGACTTTGGCCACAGGATATGAAGAACTGGCTCATTGGAAAAGACCCTGATGCTGGGAAAGAGAGAAGGCAGGAGGAGACGGGGATGACAGAGGATGAGATGGTTGGATGGCATCACCGACTCGGTGGACAGAAGTTTGAGTAAACTCCAGGAGTTGATGATGGACAGGGAGGCCTGGCATGCTGCAGTCCATGGGGTCGCAAAGTCAGACATGACTGTGTGACTAAACTGAAACTAGGTTGGTCGTAGCTTTTCTTCCAAGGAATAAACGTCTTTTAATTTCATGGCTGCAGTCACCATCTGCAGTGATTTTGGAGCCCAAGAAATTAAAGTGTGTTGCTGTTTCCACTGTTTCTCCATCTATTTGCCATGAAGTGGTGGGACCCAATGCCATGAACTTAGTTCTCTGAATGCTGAGTTTGAAGCCAGCTTTTTCAGTCTCCTCTTCCACTTTCATCAAGAGGCTCTTCAGTTCCTCTTCGTTTTCTGCCATAAGGGTAGTTTCATCTGCATATCTAAGTTTATTGATATTTCTCCCAGCAATCTTGATTCTAGCTTGTGCTTCATCCAGCCTGGCATTTTCCATGCTGTACTCTGCATATAAGTTAAATAAGCAGGGTGACAATATACAGCCTTGACATACTCCTTTCCCAATATGGAACCAGTCCATTTTTCAATGTCCAGTTCTAGCAGTTGCTTCTTGACGTGCATACAGATTTCTCAGGAGACAGATCAGGTGGTCTGGTATTCCCATCTCTTGAAGAATTTTCCACAGTTTGTTGTGATCCACAGAGTCAAAGCTTTGGCGTAGTCAATAATGCAGAAGTAGATGTTTTTCTGGAACTCTCTTATTTTTTTTGATGATCCAGTGGATTTTGGCAATTTGATCTCTGGTTCCTCTGCCTTTTCTAAATCCAGCTTGAACATCTGGAAGTTCTCAGTTCATGTACTGTTGAAGGGTCACTTGGAGAATTTTGAGCGTTACTTGGCTAGCATATGAGATGAGTGCAATTTTGCAGTAGTTTGAACATTCTTCGGTTTTGCTTTTCTTTGGGATTGGAGTTAAAACTAACCCTTCCCAGTCCAGTGGCCACTGCTGAATTTTCCAAATTTGTTGGCATATTGAGTGCAGCACTTTAAAAGCACCATCTGTCAGGATTTGAAATAGCTCAGGTGGAGTTCCTTCACCTCCACTAGCTTGTTCGTGGTGATGCTTCCTAAGGCCCATTTGACTTTGCATTCCAGGATGTCTGGCTCTAAGATCACACCATGGTGGTTATCTGAGTCATTAGGATCCTTTTTTTGTCTAGTTCTTCTGTGTATTCTTATCACCTCTTCTTAATATCTTCTCTTTCTGTTAGGTCATACCATTTCTGTCCTTATTGTGCCCATCTTTGCATGAAGTGTTCCTTTAGTATCTCTAAATTTCTAATTTTCTTGAAGAGATCTCTAGTTTTTCCCATTCTAATGTTCCATTCTAAAAATAGGATACAATGTGTTTAATCTTGTGTTAGGCAAACATTTCTTAAGTTGAACATAAAAAATATGAACTATAAAAGAAAAGTAAGTGAATTATGCTTCATCAAAAATATAAACCTTTGTTTTCAAAAGACTCTTAATAAAAATGTCAAGGCATTGGCTGAAAGAAAATATTGCAAAACATACATCTGGTAATATCTTACATCCAGAGTATATAAAGAAGTGTTACAACTCCATAGAAAAAAGAAAGATTAGTGAAAAAAAAATTACTGGGGCAAAAAGTTGCAGACATTTCATGGTCAATTAATACAAAAAAAGCATGCTCAGCATCATGAATCATTAAGAAAATGCAAGTACAAAATGCCATGAGATACCTCTGTATACCTACCAGACTGGCTTTTACTATAAGACTGACAGTGCCAAGTGTTGGTAGGGAAGTGTGACAACCTCATACACTCCTGGTGGGAATGAAAAATGATACAGTTGCTTTGGAAAACAGTGTGACAGCTTATAGAGTTCAATATATGCTGGGTGTCTGGTCCTCAGTCACTCAGTCGGACTGTTTTTTAACCCCCATTGACTGTAGCCCACTAGGCTCCTTTGTTCGTGAGATTTTCCTGGCAAGAATACTGGAGTGGGTTGGTATTCCTCCTCCAGGGGATCTTCCTGACCCAGGGATCGAACCTGGGTGTCCTGCATTGGCAGGTGGATTCTTTACCATTGACCCACCTGGGAATCCCTTAACGTTAAACATGTGTGTGTCAGTGGGCTTAGTCAGTCCTGTCTGACTCTCTGCAGCCCCATGGACTGTAACCCACCAGGCTCCTCAGTCCATGGGATTCTCCAGGCGAGAATACTGCAGTGGGTTGCCCTGGCCTCGTCCAGGGGATCTTCCCAGCCAGGGGATGGATCTTCTATTTCCGGGTCTCCTGCATTGTAGGCAGATTCTTTACCACTAGCGCCACCTGGGAAGCCAAAGTTAAACATAGGATCCAGCAATTCCCCTAGATTTTTACCCTAAAGAGAAACACACATCTGTCCAAAAAACCAAGTCGGAAATGCTCACAGCAGTTTTATTTATAATAGTTCCAAACTGGGAATAAATCAGATTGTCATCAAAAGGCACATGGATAATCAAATTGTGGTATAACCAGATAATCAATGCTATTCATTAAAGAAAAGGAATAAACTAACACGATATGGATAAAGCACACTTGCATTTTGCCAAGCCAAGGAGGCCAGTCATAAAGGAATACATGCTATATGAATCCATTTGTATGAACTCTGAGGAAGGGCAAAACTAGTGTGGTAGCAATCAGGTCTATTTACTGCAAAGGAGTGAAGTGTGAGTAGAATGAAGTCATGCCTGTTCCATTCCATGCTTGTGGTGTTGCTACACATTTGTCAAAACTCATTGAAATATGTATTTCAAATTGGTGAGTTTTACTGTACACAAATTATGCTTCAACAAAGCTGACAAAAATTGAGCTACCCTTACTGGGATAATTTTTTTCAGGAAGCAAAAAGTAATCTTTTACTTATTTTGCCTTTCTTTTCACTGACATTAATGCCCGTATTACATCTTATTCATTATGTTTTGTTGAAGTCTAGCATTCACCAAAAGTGAAGAGGAGCATATTAATAAATAGAAATACTCTTTGGGAGGATGGTGTAAGCATCTATTGGTAGAATGAAGTGACAGGAAGAGTAAATAATAATCAGTCATAATCTAATTAATTGCTAAGTGTTAGAAAGCAATGTGAAAAGCTCCATGGAGATGAGGACAGCTCCTTTGGCTGAAAAGTGCTTTAATGCCTCTTGAATCCCAGGTGTGAAAAGAAAGAGGAAGAAGGGGGGAAAAAATCCATCAGCAAAGCTGTCAGACACTTTGGGTCTTTGGCTCTTAGAAAGAAAGGTCACTGCTGCCTTTTCCAAAATGCTAACAGTGATCTTTCTTAGGCAGCGGCAGTAGTTCTATTATCAGCTGAGCAAGCGCCATTTTCAGTGACTGACGAGGTTTCCACTTCCAGATTTATTCCATAACCATACTTAACATCTTGGGGCTTGCAATCTCCTGCTCACAATGAGGATTCAACAAAGCTCAGGGAGGCAGAATCCCTGCATGGGCTTCATGTGGCATACAATCCCTTCTCGCTGCATTCTGCTTAGGAATGTTCTGCTTAGCCAGGCAGGCTGCTGAGGGCAGTGAGAACTTTGGATTTATGCATATGCTCAGCATGGCCCAGATGCTGCTCAGCCCTTTACATGGCAATCTGCAACAAGTCTAGTGAGAGTGGACGATTTCACCTGAAAGTGAATATGAGGAGGAAGGTTGAAAGTCAGTTTTGACAGAAATGTCAGCAATTAACATGCTTCTGTCAGCTGGTAATGGGGCGCTTCAAAGGACTTCATCTCTAAGCCATGAGCTCATCTTTTAAGAGCAGGAATCAATCAATCAGGTCCAGGAGTGTGTGACTCGGAAGGATCCATGCTTGGCTGAATGTTCTACTATTACCATCTTGAAATGATTGATGATTTTCTGCTTGACTTTGTGTTTGATAAGAGCCAATGGGGCACCTGTGATACATCCAGTATGTGTATCTGACATTGTTGTTGCCCTGTTCGTGTGTAATGTACACAACGCCACATGAGCACAAAATTCCAGGGGACCCTCAATGCATGGGAGTCAAGGGAGACTTCCAGAGAGTGCAAAGTAAGTGTGCTTTGTCTAAGATGGAATGGGAGGGTCCATAGACAGTCCTGAGATACCATGCTTTCCTTTTTGAAGCATGCGCTTCAAGCTTCAAAAGTAGCAAGAAGGCAATGGTGTTTGGGTTTTTGTGTGTGTAATCTTAAAACAATTATATATTTATTTGGCTGCACCAGGTCGAGGCACATAGGATCTTCAATCTTTACTGTGGCATGCAGGGTCCTTTTAGTTGTAGCATGCAAATTCTTAGTTGCAGCATGTGGGATCTAGTCCCCTGATCAGGGATTGAACTGGGGCCCCCTGCAGTGGGAGCGTGGACTCTTAGCCACTGGACTTCCAAGGAAGTTCCAATTCAGTGGCATTCTAAGAATGAGCAACAACCAAGCAATTCTGTGCTTTCCTGGGTACAGTCACTTACACTGGAAATGATGGGGGAAAAGGAACAACAGGGCCACTCTTATTTTTCACTCTTCATCAATTATTATTTGTCGGTAGATGAAGATAGAGCATGTTGGTAGAATCCATAAATACAAAAGTGGAAGTGAAGATAGCTGAGTTACTTTTGTTCATTGTTCCATTTGTTTTGGTAAGAATGAAATGCATATGCATGTACAAGTTGCAAAATACAAACTGTAATTTTGGTGATTTTGTTTATGAATTAAAAGCTTTTATACCTGCATATAAAACTAGCCTTGTAAAGTATAAAGATTAATGGTGAATTTTATTCTAATAATTAAAATTTTTATTTTTTGTTGACTTGGAATTATATTAAAAGTAAATGAAAACTCTATGATGAGTAGAGAAAGAGTGTTGCAGACAAAAAGAAAAAGCTTCGTATTTGAGTACTTTTATTGACACTTTTTCTTGGAACAAGGGGCCCCACATTTTCTCTCTGAGCTGTGCACCACAGATTATGTAGTCAGGGCCCTGCTCTCAAAACTAGTTTCTCTCCCAAGTGAAATTCATTAGTGCTATTTTGCATGTCAAATATTTGGCTGTTAAAGGTAGCCACCTACTTTATTAATTTTGTGTCTCTAACTACTCAGCCTTCTAACATAGGCTGAACAATCAAATAGATTTCTTCTATTTTAGGTAAGATTGTGTTCTTTGATTTAGTGCATCAGATAATCCATAAGCCAGTCATGAAATACCTACTATATGCCACTTACTTGATTATAAAAACTTTATAACTCAGTTAAGGGAACAGATAGCTTACTTGGTAAAATGATGTGTGCTATCTACTATAGACAAGAAAATATATAGGCAAGAGCAATGTAACTCTGCCTGGCAAGAGAGTAGGAGAGGGCACACTTGACTTTACTGAGCTGGTATTATTTCCTTCCTCAGTTGAAGGAAGAGTTTTTACAGGTAGTTGAATTAACGGCAAGACATTCCAGGCCGAGGAATATTTTATTCCCATACCTAAGTTAATTGGGAAGCATTCTGCTTTTGTGCTTTAGAATTGGTCGTTTGCATCCTTTTTAAAATTTTTCTGCTGAGTTTAAAATTGTGAATATACTGACAGATATTTTTAGAGACTTTTTGTATAAGAGTAGGCTAACATTTTTGTTTGTGGCAATGGACTTGTACATTTCTTTTTATCTATTATATCTCTATCTCACTCATCATAGTTTAGAAAAAGTGTTGTTGCTTTTTTTTGTTTTTTTTTGAAAAATAATCTGGAACATTTTGCCTTCTTCTTTACCATCACCAGTGAAAGAATGTATATAAAAGTTGTGATGTGGCAGGGGGAGAAAAATAAATCTATAATGAGTCCTGGAGAAATTCACTCAGGGCATGCATGGCTCTATGAGTAACATGAACAACAAAATGAGGGATTAAGGTTACAACTCAAGATTCACTTAGCACCTAGGGTGTTTTTGGATTTTGATGTGATGATGACATGCCAGTGTATCAACTGGGAGCAGTATCCCATAGGAATTAAGAAATGCATCTGAAATTTATTTAAATCTAGTGTCATAGTGTTTGTGGTAACTGAAAGTCTTTCTTAACCCCTGGGGGTGGGTGGAACATGCTGGAGATCAGTTACTGTTTTCACGAAATGAGAAGATAGGTGCTGACATGCAGAGCAATATAACTTTATTTTCTGTGCCATGTCTCTGGTCCCTGTGATTGCAGGAGAATTATGAAAGTGGAGTGGGGAAATCCATCAGGAGTATGTGGTGTGGCTGAAGGGCAGTAGTAGAAACAACAGTTTCAGGCTCTCATTTTTTTGCTGCTCCTTCTCCATCAATTCAAATGACTATGAGCCTGGCCCTCCCCTCTCACCTGGGGAAGCGGTACTGGCCACAGAGCAGGAATCAATGCTCACTGCTGAAGAATGGGAAATGAAAATCTGCCTGGAGCTCTGGTGGCTAAAGGTTATAGTTAAACCATGTTTACCTGTAAACCTATCCATGTTGGAGGCCAAGGTATGCGCTTTGAGAGATTGTTTTCCTCCAGAGATAAATGTCTTGTAGATACTTACTCCCATCCTGACACTCTCTAAAGAGCCTTTTATAAATGATGTTCTCACTTGCCTTTGTTTGGCTTTTAGCAGCAGGAAGCCAAGAAAAGGCCCAACTCTGGTTCTGAGGGCCCTGGGGAAGAGTTGCAAAAATAACACCTGCAGATGTAGAAGGCTGTTCGGTGACCCCCGGTGTGGAGAAGGTCATGAAGAAATTATGAGATTAGAGGATCAGAAGAGTGACAGCAGCTGCCTTTCAGCAGCTTTCTGCTGGTGCCTTGAGAAAGATTCAACTCCAACAGACTTATTTAGGGCCTGGGAAAATACTGCAGAGTGAAGAAAGAGCTAGAAACGCTAGTTGCCCTTCTTCGGGTGAGAAGAGATTTGTGCTTGCCCCAGGATGTTGTGAAGTGGAATGACAGAGCAAGTCATGTTAAAGGAGTAAAAGAACATACTTTTCTGTTGTGCATTTTCATAGGATAAAAGAATGGTTCTATCTAAATATTGAGAACATCTTAGATAATTTATAGACAGCATTAGTAAAGGGAAGGGAAGTTTGCAACCCAAACTGAATCTCCAATTCTCAATAGTAAGCAAAGAATACAGTGAAGAAATTATAAATGAAGATTCAGCAAACAGGAATCAGTTGAGTCACTCAGTCATGTCTGACTCTGTGACCCCCTGGACTGCAGCACGCCAGGCTTGCCTGTCCATCACCAACTCTCAGAGCTTGCTTAAACTCATGCGCATTGAATCAGTGATGCCATCCAACCATCTCTTCCTCTGTATCCCCTTCTCCTCCTGCCTTCTCTCTTTTCCAGCATCAGGGTCTTTTCCAATAAGTCAGTTCTTCACATCAGGTGGCCAAAGTCCTGGAGCTTCAGCTTCATCATCAGTCCTTCCAATGAATAGTCAGGACTGATCTCCTTTAGGATGGACTGGTTGGATCTCCTTGCAGTCCAAGGGACTCTCAAGTGTCTTCTCCAACACCACAGTTCAAAGGCATCAATTCTTCAGTGCTTAGCTTTCTTTGTAGTCCAGCTCTCACATCCATACATGACTACTGGAAAAACCATAACTTTGACTAGACTGACCTTTGCTGGCAAAGTAATGTTTCTGCTTTTCAACATGCTATCTAGATATGTGAGAGCTTTTCTTTTAAGAAGCAAGTGTCTTTTAATTTCATGGCTGCAGTCATCATCTGCAGTGATTTTGGAGCCCAAGAAAATAAAGTCTCTCACTGTTTCTATTGTTTCTCTATTTGTCATGAAGTGATGGGACCCAATGCCTTGAACTTAGTTCTCTGAATGCTGAGTTTTAAGCCAACTTTTTCACTCTCCTCTTTCACCTTCTTCAAGGGGCTCTTTATATTCTCTTTGCTTTCTGCCATAAGGGTGGTGTCATCTGCATACCTGGGGTTATTGATATTTCTCCTGGCAATCTTGAGTCCAACTTGTGCTTCATCCAGCCCAGCATTTCACATGATGTACTCTGCATAGAAGTTAAATAAGCAGGGTGACAATATACAGCCTTGACATATTCCTTTCCTGATTTGGAACCAGTCTGTTGTTCCATATCCAGTTCTAGCTGTTGCTTCTTATCCTGCATACAGACTTCTCAGGAGGCAGATAAGGTGGTCTGGTATCCCCATCTCTTGAAGAATTTTCCACAGTTTGTTGTGATCCACACAGTCAAAGGCTTTGGCATAGTCAATAAAGCAGAAGTAAATGTTTTTCTGGAACTCTCTTGCTTTTTTGATGATCCAGTGGATTTTGGCAATTTGATCTCTGGTTCCTCTGCCTTTTCTAAATCCAGCTTGAACATCTGGAAGTTCACAGTTCATGTTGTTGAATCCTGGCTTGGAGAATTTTGAGCATTACTTTGCAAGCCTGTGAGATGAGTGCCTTACTGGCTTCTTTAAAAAGAATTAAAGCAGCTTTTAGTTTAAAATTGTATCAGGCTAACAGTCCCTCGTACAACCTCCATTAACTTTCTGCTGAACTGCCAATGAAGACAGGGAGACCAAAGTTCTTAATACCACCAAAATTGGAAATTTCAACATATTTCTATAATCTTGACAGTTATGATTATTGGAAATGTATTTAAAGATATAATTAATAAAATTTCCACTAGCTTTATTGAAATATAATTATATAATTAACTATAACACTGAATAAGTTCAAGTTGTACAACATGACAATTTGATATATATATATATAGTGAAATGATTACTGAATAAGGTTAGTTAACATATCCATTGCTTCATATAATTATGTTTCTTATTGTGAGAACTTTAAGATATGCTTTCTTAGCAACTTTGTGCACTGTTGGTGGGAATTTATATTTGGGCAGCCCCTATGGAAAGCAGTTTGGAGGTTAAGAAATTAAAAGTTAAGACTGTCATACAATTTAGCAATCCCACTTCTGATACCTTTTATCAAAAAGACAAGAGATAATGGTGCTGTGCTGGCCATTTCTTTCTCCAGTGGTGAAAGCTGCTGGGGTGGTCTGCAGAGTAGGTCCCTGGGAACTGTCTCTGTTCCCAGTGTTTGGTTAAAATGGGGAGCTCCTGTTTACCCCCTGTTTCTTTGCATCTTCATGCATCTCAGCCTGTCTGGACTCTGCGAGACGTGAAACTGAAGGGACTCTTTCCTGTGGTGTCTCACAAGGCTTGGGAAGCTGGTCACTCACCCTGTTCACGCTTTTCCTGTGAGGAGAACTCCTTCTAGTTGTGGGTTCCCACTTGATGCTGAGGGCTTCCCAGGGGACACAAGTAGTAAAGAACCTGCCTGCCATTGCAAAAGACATAAGAGACATGGGTTCAAGCCCTGGGTTGGGAAGATCCCCTGCAGAAGGGCATGGCAACTAACTCCAGTGTTTTTGCCTGGAGAACCCGATGGACAGAGGAGCCTGGCAGTCCATGGGGTCGCAGAGAGTCAGACATGACTGAAGCGACTTAGCCCACATGCACTTGATGCTTTGATGCTGAGCGGAGCAAGCCCGGGCAATGGAATAATGCAGCCAGGTGAAGCTGTCTCCCTTCTCTCTTGGTGTGCTTATTCTCAGGTTTTGCCTTGTACTATGCTGCTTCCCTTTCCTAAGTGGGCTGCTGGGCTCCCCCTGAGCTAGCCTTTGTTCATGGATTAGTTGTCCAGGTGTTGATTTCTATAGGGGGATGTTGGCTGGAGTCTTCTACTTCACCATCCTGGTGGTGTCCTTTTATGAGCTTTTCAAGAGTCCAGTCCTCTGAAAGTAGATTCTTTGATCCGTTGCTGACTAACCTCAGTTCAGAAGTGCCTAGTTCTCAGCAACCAAATCAATGCAGAGACCAGCTTATTACTTCTGGGTTGCTGCTGTTTTATGTAAATGCAATTTCCTTATGCTTTCTTTCTCATGTTCTGTCAGGAGAATTTCTCTCAGTTTAGGGAGCACAACTCCAAAGCAAAATCCAAACACATCAACAGGAGGGGGTAAGGAGAGAGAGTAACTCGGGAAACAGGACTGTTTCCTGGGAGGGGTGGTCAGCGAGTGCCATGAAGTATGGGCGGACCCCTGCTAGTGTTTCATCTGTTTATAATGTAAGGGGATAGGCTGGGTGAGTTGGAAAAGATCTCATATTAGTTTACAAGAGACACATTCAGAAGGAGAAAATGTTGTTGAATTATTTATACCACTTCACATGATTTTTTAATATCTTCTTTTTACTGGGGAGTGGTGTCTGTAACACCAGTTTGGGGCTGTATGTTTGCTTATAGCTAAAGGGTCATTTTAGTGGACAGTGCTACAAAAAAAAATATGTGTGTGTATCCAAGTGCACACATACATGCATATAATAAAAAAAAATCAAGATATTTATATTGATACCTCAACTGCTATCCTATGGGGATCCTTGTTGTCTTCTCTTGCCCAATATTCCTGTCTTTACTGCGAGAATTGTGATTCTCAACAATATCAATATATTTGTTCATTTGTTCAATCCTGTAATATGCCCAAAGTAGTATTGGAATTTTAATATCTATATTAGCAAAAAAATAAACATTACTAATAATTGTATACTATATATTTTTGTGTTTTTTCCCCTTAGACAAAGAGTATATAGTCAAATTATATTGTTTAGAAGTATTTGGGTAGATTTTCTCCCCTTCATTTGAAATATAGATGTGTTTATTTTTCTCTTGGCATTCAGTTTTAGGGTTCCTCCCATTTTTTGTTTTAAATTTAGTTTTTGCATATGTAGAGCATTAATATAATTCCAAGTGTATACACTCCTTCCCTCATCCTTCCCACCCGTCCCCCTCTCCGCAGGTAATCAAATTCATAAGTTTCTGATTAAAACTTCAAATTGTGTCTTTTTGCAAATATAAGCAAATACACATATGAATTCTGTACAAAAGTTAGCATACTATATATTGTCTTTTGTACTTTTTTTTTTTAACCTAACATTATATCATAGAAGTTATTTCACATCCACTGGACCAGATAGGCTTCCAAAAGGTAGAGTGAATAACTAAATTCGATTTGTAAGAGAAAATAAGCAGGAGCTGTGTATAACAATATTCTAAAGCCATGATTTTCTCAGCTTGAAATTAAGGGAGATAGGAATATGTAGCTAGGGCCACAATGTGTTTTAAAAGGAAAAAGAAAATCAAGAAGAATGATTGACATGAAGACTTAAGCTGATAAAGCTTATACAATTCAAAGAAAAGGAAGGAACCATATGGTTATCCAGGAAGATGATAAAAACTTATCTTTATAAAAGGAAAATAAGGCTGGCTTATCATCCTTCAGTGCCAGAAGACAATGAAGCAAGGTCTATAGATTTTGGGAGGGGAAATGCAGGATCAAACAATATTATACCCTACCAAGATGTCATCCTCCAGAAAGGCAACAGCAAGATTTTCAAATGTGTGAAAACTCAAGGACTATAGCATATGGAATTCCTTTGAGTCTATTACTTGTTAATAAAATCATGTCAACCAAGAGAATAATCAAAACAAAACAAAACAATTTTGAAGTTACTGCTGTGCAACAAAATTTAAATGTTACAAATGTTGAAAGAATCTACATCATATAAAATGTTAATTATAACACATATAAAGGGTTATAACACATATAACACCTATATATAAGCATATATAACACACATATATAAACACATATAACACATATATAATAACATATAAAGAGACTCACAAAAGTATCTTTGTGGTAATTTTCTTATCTTCATAATGTGAGTCTGTTGATTCTAGTTCACTTTTCAAGTTGGTGAAAAGAAATGGGGATGTGAAAGTGAAGTTTAGTAACAGAATATAGGCTTTATAAATCTGGGGGAGAGAGTCAGAGAAAGAAAGAGATCATACCGGAGATCAAATAATAAAATTATAGGATACAGTGGAAAAAACAAAAACAAATTAAGCTAAGAATGCTATTGCAGCAGTGATTAATGGGATAAAAAACTTTTTATCAACCAAATGCTTTATCATGAGAAAATAGCAAATTAGAAATATTATCCTGCATGTCTCATCATATAGCAACCTATGTAGAAATTATAAAATGAATAGCAACAAAAATATCATTATTACTTTGTAATTTATAAAATCTCCTCATTTAATTACTTTTGAGTAAAATAAAAGAGCTAAATTAAAAAATAAAATTACAAAGTAATAAGAAAATAATCATAATGAAAATAGTACTTTCAAGACCTATGGCATGTGGGCAAAACTTTGATTAGAGAAAAAGGTGAAGCCTTTAATATTCATCTTACTGAGCGAAAAATGATACAATAAGTGAATTATGTTCTGCATAAGAAATGAGAACGTGAACAACAAATTAAAGCAAAGGAAAGTGGAAGGAAGGAAATAATCAAGATGAAAGCAGAAAATAATTTAAAAAGAGAGGAAAAACTCAATTTCAAAATTGATAATCATGAAAAGACTCTTTAGGAGAAAAGTCAATAAAATAAACAGTCCATTAGCTAGCTCAATGAAGAAAAGCAGAGAGCACACTCTACTAAATCTAAAGGAAAAATGATGAAATAACCAGAGATGCAGGAAAAAAAAGTATAACTCTATAAGATATGTTTGAGGTCCTGGAGTGATTTTTTGGGAAAATGGAAATTGCCAAATTGTAGAAAGGGAAAATACAAACAGATGAGTAACCATGAAAAAAATGATAGAATTATAAACATTTCTTCTCAAACAGCATTAAGCTTGGAGCATGTGACAAGTGAATTCTTTCAAATAGTTTCAAACATTGTTCTTGGGAGGTTAGAGAAAACAGGAGAACTCTAAGTTAGATGGTAGGAAGAATTCTGAACAAAGACCCAGAGCTTGAATATCCTGAGGTGTCATTGAGGGGCAGTGACTGGATGTCTCGGAGTTTTGTTAGCAATATGAATATCAGTTACACCAATACATGCCGTTTGGTATCCCTGGGAAACTTCACATCTAGTCACTGGACACTGGCGAGGTCTTGGGTCTCTCTCTGACTGCAGGCAGTCCCTGAAGAGAGACTTATCTGAGAGCTGGCAGCTGCTGCTACTTTCAGCAGCTGGGGAAAAAAAGTGCTTGAATCTCCAAATGGGAAATCTCCACAGAACTTCACAGTAGCCATTACAGTCCACACCTTGCACTGCTTGGATCTACTATTTTTTTTTTTTTTAATGCTAAAATTTTTGGGATAAACTCTTCTGCAATTTTGGTAGACTTCTTTTACTTTATTTTTTAAATGAAGAATAGGAAAAGGAGTATGTCAAGGCTGTATATTGTCACCCTGCTTTTTTAACTTATATGGAGTACATCTTGAGAAACGCTGGGCTGGATGAAGCACATGCCGAGAGAAATATCAATAACCTCAGATATGCAGCTAATACCACACTTATGGCAAAAAGTGAAGAACTATAGAGCCTCTTGAGGAAAGTGAAAGAAGAGAGTGAAAAAGTAGGCTTAAAGCTCAACATTCAGAAAACTAAGATCATGGCATCCAGTCCCATCATTTCATGGAAAATAGATGGGGAAACAGTGGCTGACTTTATTTTTTTGGGCTCCAAAATCACTGTAGGTGGTGATTGCAGCCATGAAATTAAAAGACGCTTGCTCCTTGGAAGGAAAGTTATGACCAACCTAGACAGCATATTAAAAAGCAGAGATATTACTTGACCAACAAAGGTCCGTCTGGTCAAGGCTATGGTATTTCCAGTGGTCATGTATGGATGTGAGATTTGGACTATAAAGAAAGCTGAGCACCGAAGAATTGATGCTTTTGAACTGTGGTGTTGGAGAAGACTCTTGAGAGTCCCTTGGACAGCAAGGAGATCCAACCAGTCCATCCTAAAGGAGATCAGTCCTGGGTGTTCATTGGAAGGACTGATGCTGAAGCTGAAACTCCAATACTTTGGCTACCTGATGTGAAGAGCTGACTCATTTGAAAAGACCCTGATGCTGGGAAAGATTGAGGGCAGGAGGAGAAGGGGACGACAGAGGATGAGATGGCTGGATGGCATCACTGACTCAATGGACATGAGTTTGGGTAAACTCCAGGAGTTGGTGATGGACAGGGAGGCCTGGCGTGCTGCGGTTCATGGGGTCGCAAAGAGTTGGACATGACTGAGCGACTGAACTGAACTGTTAGTTGATTTATAATATTGTGTTAATTTCTGCTGTACAGTAGTGATTCAGATATATATAAATACATTCTTTTTAATATATTTTTTCCCATTATGGTTTATCAAAGGGTATTTCAGATAGTCCCCTGTGCTATTTAGTAGGTCCTTTTTGTTTATCCATGCAATACATACTAGTTGGCATCTGCTAACCCCCAAACTCTCACTCAATTTCTCTCCAACCTCTCCTCCCGCCTTGGCAAATACAAGTCTGTTCTCTATGTCCATGAGTCTATTTGTGTTTCACATGTAAGTCAATTTGTGTCATATGTTAGATTCCATCTAAAGAGATATCACATGGTATTTTTCTGACTTACTTCAGTTAGTGATAATCTCTAGGTCCATTCATGTTGCTGCAAATGGCATTATTTCATTCTTTTTTTTATATCTGAGTAGTATTACATTGTATGTATATACCACATCTTCTTTATTCATTCATTTGTTGAGGAACATTTAAGTTGCTTCCATGTCTTGGCTATTGTGAATAGGGCTGCTATGAACATTGGGGTGCATGTATCTTTTGAATTAAAGTTTTATCTGGATATATGCTCAGGAGTGGGATTGATAGATCATATGACTACTCTATTTTTAGTTTTTTTGAGGAACCTCCATACTGTTTTCCAAAGTTTCTGTAATAACTTGGTGGGCCTCTTTTCTTGACGTAACAAGAAGTCAGTTAGTATGATGAACTATCATTGTTGCCAGTATTCACTGTCTCCCTTTTGTACTGCTTATTGTAGAATCCTCAGAGTTCTGCAGTCTAGGTGGCAAATCTGGTAGAGTCACCCAAACCGATTTTCTTCATGCATCTGAGCCCCTGGTCACCACCTCCTTTTCAGGCTGTGACTGAAGAAGTTGTTCATTTTCCATCAAAATTAAGGAGCGAAATACCAAGAAACATTCATGTAGATCATTTTTCCAAACTAATTATTTCTGGTTCCTACTGTGTAACAGAAGTTCTCCCTCCCCATGATTATCAGTGACAATTACCCTAGCAGAATGATTCTGATTCCTTTATTTGCCTTTTCTTCTTATGTCAAAGAAGAGGTTGACTGGATGACATAGTTTGAAATGTAATGGAAATTTTTGCAGTGCCCTGGTGAATATTCTCTGGCAGCCAAGATTTCTAAACATGTAGATCCCAGAGCTGTGGGCACAGGATGCACAGATTCCTCGAGTTGGCGCCTGAAATTAATGTGTTGTTTTACTTATAGGGACTGATTACAACTGTTCATTTAGAGCATCGGTTCTTAACAGGACGATTTTGTCTTCTTGAGGGACAGATAGGAATGTTTGGAAGACATTTTGCTTGTCACAGTGTGCAGTGGGGATGTTCCTGGCTTCTAGCCAGGGATGCTGCTAAACATCCCACAATTCACAGGACAGCTCTCACAACAAATACTTCTGTAGCCCAAAATACCAATCCTTCAGGGGTGGATTTATTAGAGAGTAGTGCTTCTTGGGTTTTCCTGGTGGCTCAGAGCATAAAGAATCTTCCTGCCAATGCAGAAGACCCAGGTTTAATCCCTGGGTTGGGAAGATCCCTTGGAGAAGGGAATGGCTGTCCATCCCAGTATTTTTGCCTGGAGAATTCCATGGACAGAGGAGCCTGGTGAGTTATAGTCCATGGGGTCACAAAGAGTCAGACATGATTGAATTGTACACGGCTAACAGTGCATCTGGAAAGATGACTGCCTGTCCTTGCAGGATATCATTTTAAGCTGGAGCTTTAGCTGTGCCTTCCATAAGCTGTTACTGGGAGAAACTCCTGGGTTATGAATGAATGTGATAAATCCTATGATCTTGTGCCCATCTATAAAATAGATTCCTTGACCCCATGTGATATTATTTAGGACAGTGGATCAAACACACTGCAAATCCATAGGGGTGTGTTCAGTGAGGTCCTGTAGAGAAGAAAAGTGGACTCATGCCAAATTTGTGTTAGTTCTAGTCAGAGATAAATTTTCTAGGATTAAAGGATTCTGATGACATCAATTTGCCACAGAAGGGCTGAATGGACTCCTTGAGAGGTTTACTTTTGATCTTTATAACTGGCAGATTGGGCTTTCAGCAATAAAAGTAACTAGATTAGGCTTGTTGAATTGACCCCATGCACCAAAGTAGAAAGTAGCAAAGGCTGGCTGATGTCTACTGGCCAAGTCATTATGTGTACTTGTTTTTCTAATGCCTGTTCTGCAGTGAATGCTCTCCAGTAAGAATTAACATGTGATATAAAAATCTTCCCATTTCTTTTCCTCACTTACAGGTCCTTGTACTCTTTACAGATGCTCTGTGCCCCTTCTTGAGCTCTTTCTTCAAGTCTTTGATCAACTAGCAAGTCTGCCCAATTGTCCATATATATACTCTCCTCCAGACTACACCTCTTATCTGCCAAATTGGATGACTGATCGAGCTGCCCAAAGCCCTGTACATTAGAAAGATTCCCCCTCACAACTGATATTCAACATCATCCCTGAATGGGGCTATAATACAGTTTTCCACTCATACTGGGCTAAGCAGCCCATGTTCCAAGCTTGAACTTCTTATTCTTCCTTTAGTTATCATAGGAGAGACCCAGAATAAGAGGTGCTGGTTCAGTAGTAATGGATGATAGGAGATCTGGCCATCTGCCTATGAGGCAAATTTTCACCATTTAGCACTGCTCGTGCCTGAATCTGGATCTGCCACTTCAGCTTATAATGACTAGATGTTAGGCTCACCTGACCTTGTGTCTGATCATAACTGACAGTTCTGGTCAGCTTCCTCACCGACTCAATGCACCTGAACTTGAGCAAACTCCAGGAGATAGTGGAGGACAGAGGAGGCTGGCCTGTTACAGTCCATGGGGTCACAAAGAGTCAGACATGACTTAGCAACTGAACAACAGGTTTCTTTAGTTGTACTCAAGATTAAGTGACACTTTTCTTGATATCCATGGTTCTTTCCCCTAGGGATGCATATTTTATTACCTATAACTCTTCAGTTTAGATTACATTTGTTGGCATCCAAACTTGCTGTTCATTTGAATAAATATACCTACTTCCTTTCCTCCCTTCCCACCTTTCTTCCCACCCTTTCTCTCCCACTTGACCCTTTCCTCCCTGCTTCATGCTCCCTTCTTTCCTCTTTTCTTTTAATTGAGTAAATGATATACTCTCATTGTAAACATGTGAATGGCAGCAAAAAAAGTACAAAATAAAATTGAGAATTCTCATTACCAACAACCACTACCATATGCTTTATCTTATTGTTCAAAAGTAAGCATTGTTAATGATTTCTTATGAATTCCAAAGGATATTTTCTGATGTAATATTATATATCTGTCTACTCATTTGCCGTTTGTTTTTGCACAGATGATATAATAGTCTATGAACAGTCTTATAGGGGGCGTCCCTGGTAGCTCAGATGGTAAGGAATCTGCCTGCCAATGCAGGAGACACAGGGACACAGGTTCGATCCCTGGGTTGGGAAGATCCCCTGAAGAAGGGAATGGCAACCCACTCTTGTATTTTTGCCTGGAAAACCCCATGGACAGAGGAGCCTGGAGAGCTACAGTCCATGGGGTCGCAAAGAGTCAGACATGACTGATTGACTGACACACACAGTTTTATAAAGCACGTTTTTCCTCTATAAGGGTGTTTTGTGCTTATTTCCAGGCTGCCGTGTTTCCCAATGCTAGCTTCATTGAGTCTGTAGTTGAAGTAACAGAACACTATTTTATCAGAACTTAAGAATGAAATAAATAATTTTGTTAAAATACCCCTATTTTCTTACAAACTTTGAGTGAGTGAAATAATTTTATTAAAATACTAAGATATAGGGACCTAAATGAAATTCATGGAAGTAATATTTTCATGCTATTTCCACTATTTTAATGATTCCTGAACAGAATTCTGTAATATATCTTGTTGTTAAGTCACTAAGTTGTGTTCGACTCTTTGCAACCCCATGGACTACAGCATGCCAGGCTCCTCTGTCCTCCACTGTCTCCTGGAGTTTGCTCAAATTTATGTCAGTTGAACTGGTGATGCCATCTAACCATCTCATCCTCTGCCACTTGCTTCGCCCTTTGCCTTCAATCTTTCCCAGCATCAGGGTCTTTTCCAGTGAGTCGGTTCTTCACATCAGGTGGCCAAAGTATTGGAACTTCAGCATCAGTCCTTCCAATGAATATTCAGGATTGACTTCCTTTAGAATCGACTGGTTTGATCTCCTGACAGTCTGAAGCACTCTCAAGGGTCTTCTCCAGCACTACGATTTGAAAGCATCCATTCTTTGGTGCTCAGCCTTCTTTATGGTCCAACTCCCACGTCTGTGCATGACTACTGGAAAAACGCAGCTTTTACTACATGGATCTTTGTCAGCAAAGTGATGTCTCTGCTTTAAATATGCTGTCTAGGTCTGTCATCACTTTCCTTCCAAGGAGCAAGCATCTTTTAATTTCTTGGCAGCAGTCACAGTCCACAGTGATTTTGGAGCCCAAGAAAAGAAAATCTGTCACAGTTCCCACTTTTCCCCCTTCAATTTGCCATGATGTGATGGGACTGGATGCTGTGATCTTAGTTTTATGAATGTTGAGTTTCAAGCCAGGTTTTTCATTTCTCCTCTTTCGCCCTCATCAAGAGACTCTTTAGTTCCTCTTCAGTTTCTGCCATTCGAGTGGTATCATCTCTGTATGAGAGTCAGATACAACTGATCAACTAACACACTGCATAGAAGTTAAATAAGCAGGGTGACAATATACAGCCTTGATGCACTCCTTTCCCAATTTGGAACCAGGCTGTTGTTGCTCCAAGTCTGGTTCTAACTGTTGCTTCTTGACCCATCTACAAGAAGTTTGTATGCTTCTCAGGAGACAGGTAAGATGATCTGTTACTCCCATCTCTAAGAATTTTCCACAGTTTGCTGTGGTCCACACAGTCAAAGGCTTTAATGTAGTCAGTGGAACAGAGGTAGCTGTTTTTCTGGAATTCCCTTGCTTTCTCTGTGATTCAGTGAATGTTGTCAACTTGATCCCTGGTTCCTCTGCCTTTTCTAAACCCAGCTTGTACATCTGGAAGTTCTTGGTTCATGTACTACTGAAGCCTAGCTTGAAAAATTTTGAGCATGATCTCACTAGCATGTGAAATGAGGGCAATTGTAGGGTAGTTGGAACATTTTTTGGCATTGCCCTTCTTTGGGATTGGAATGAAAACTTACATTTTCCAGTCCTGTGGCCACTGCGGAGTTTTCCAGATTTGCTGACATATTGAATATTGCATAGGAACTTGGAATGCTAGGTATGTAATGGATGTAACTTGAATAGTAATGATCATAAGAGATTGGCACCTTACTAGAATTATATTCCTTTGTTAACAATTGCTTCTACTCATCGTCATAGACTCTGACTGGAATATATCTCACTGTGATGCCACTCAAGTTTTCAGGTTTCCATTCAGCATTATCAACTTCCAAAGGTGGAGGTGACCTTGGCCAACATACAGCTTCACTCTTTTAGCCATTTGGTCTAATTACACTGAAACAAAATTATTCTTTTTCTCTGAGCCTCTCTCACCACAGCCCCGCAATGTATTTTCCTCTTTGTATGATCCATTTGGTCATTGCTTTCAGCTATCATTTTATTTTTTTTCCTTTGGCTTGTATTAGTTTACTTTTTAATAGCTTTATTATTTTGCAAAGACTCAAACATGCTTGTTGAAAATAAAATTAAGCAATGCAGAACATTATAAAGAAAAAGTTAAAAAAAAAATCATCCTAGATCCCAGTACCTGGAGATAACAATTTTTCATATTTTAATAAATATGTCATGTATCTCTACTAATGTAACTTGCCTAACTGGTACCATACTGTACCTGCCTCTCTAACCTGCTTTTTTCCTTCAAAGTATGTTGGAAACATTAGCTGTTATTCCTCTTTTCCTTGGCGTGTCTTTGATTTTAACTCAAACTGCTCCACTTGTAGAAGGAGGGTCAGATTTAGCTCTAGTATTGGTCCAGGTTTCCAACCTAAGTGTGAGTCCAGCAAGTGCCTCATTCCCCTCCATCCCCTTCCCATTTATCTAGGGCACAGAGGTACAAAACTCGAGAGCTGTCTTGGTCACTGAGCAATACAGCTGCAACCACTGAGAATCCGATTTTTGCCAAGAACTCAATCCGCCTGCAATGCAGGGGACCCTGGTTCAATCCTTGGGTCCAGAAGAGCCCCTGAAGAAGGGATAGGCTAACCCACTCCAGAATTCTTGGGCTTCCCTGGTGGTTCAGATGTTAGGGAATCTGCCTGAAATTTGGGAGACTTAAGTTTGATGCCTGGGTTGGAGGATCCCCTGGAGAACGCAATGGTTATCCACTCCAGTGTTCTTGCCTGGAGAATTCCATAGACAGAGGAGCCTGGTGGGCTCCAGTCCATGGGGCTGCACAGTCAGACATGACTGAAGTGACTTAGCACAGGACAGCACATATTGTTTGGTTCTATTCTCATGAAATTTCCAGATTAAGTAAAGTCCTGGAGACAGAAAGGAGATTGGCGGTTGCCTAGGCCTGAAGGGGTAGGGGAAATGGGAGTGACTGCGGATGGATATGGAGTTGTTTTGGGGGGCTGATGAAAATGCTCTGAAATTGGTTGTGGTGATGGTTTCTTTGGTTGCATGTGCTTTTGATGTCTTACCTAAGAAAGCATCGCCTAATTCAAGGGCATGAAGATCTATGCCTACAATTTTTTCCTTAAGAATTTCGTTCTTTTAGCTTCTACATTTTGATCTTTGATTACAATTTGAGTTAATTTTTACATATGGTGTGATGTAGGGTGTCCGACTTTTTTTCTTTCTTTTGCATGTGGCTATGCAGTTTTCATAGCACCATTTGTTGTAAAGATTTTCCTTCCCCATTTAATTGTCTTGGCACACATTGAAAATCAATGGACAACAAAATTAATTGAGGAGTACCACCGTATTAACCATACTGCATCTTTCTATCCATGAATATGTGATGTCTTTCCATTTGTCAGATCTTCTCTACTTTTTTTGCTAATATTTCTTAGTTTTCAGAGTATATGCTTTATACTACTTATGTCAGTGGTTATCTTTTTGTTGTTGCTTTCATTAAAAAATATTTTTGGTGTTTCTTTCTATTGTTTGTCCTATTCATTAATTCCTATTTTGCCTTTAATTCTTTTACTTTCCTTAGGTTTACTTTTTACTTACTTCTTGTGTTGATAATTTAACTAAATAATATTTAATTCTTCCTTGCTTACTAATATGTGATACCAGGACTATAAATATTCTGCTAAATATGACTTTAACTCTTTCCCCCAAATTTTGTGATTACTACCATTATAATTCAGTATTGTGCTTCATAATTCAGTTTAACTTACTCTGACATATTTATGAGAGTGAGGGTAATTTCAATGGCAGTCTCTATATTACAGTTCTATTTCAAGTCTATTCATTATTATATTGTTCTAATCTTTTCTCATGTGTTCTAGGTTTTTTTTTTTTTAATCTCTTATCTACCTGTGTATCTTTATAATCATTTTCCAATTATTCTTTTATTTCAAATACTTGAGGGTACTTATTTATCTATTTTTTCTTCTATTTTAGTTTTTCCCTCATAGTGCTTACTTGATAGTTTGTAAATTTTTATTGATTACAATTCTGCAAGTGGGGTAACAATTCTGGAGGAATCCCATGAACTCTGAGATGTGAAAGCGTTTCTTCAGAGAAGGCTGGTTTTGCTTTTGTCAGAACTGCACGCATTCCAATAGCCCTGTAGAAAGTGTTATGTTAATGTTATAGCTTGTGTTTTACAGAGCAAATGAGTATTGTAAATTCAAACTTCATCCTCAAACTGGGAATAGGCTTTGGGTTTTGATAAATCCCTGCAGATTTTTCCTCATTCCATTCCTAAAATAAATGGCCTTTTTTTCCCCTGCTGCTGCATTAGACTAGTGTCAAGAAGAATTTTTATATATCTCCTCTTAAATGATATTTTAAAACTTGGTTATAATTTGTAGATACAGCTCTTCATTTGAGAAAGAGGGAAACTAAATCATTAAAGATGTTATCAAACTCTTGTGAGCCATTTTTACCTGCTTTCCCTCAGGAATTTCGGTCACTGCTTTCGAAATCCAGGCTTATTACATTTTCCCCCTTCCAACTCATCTCCTTTTGTATTCCCTTTTTGATTTAAGATCCTCACAATCTTCTTAGTCCTTGAGTTAGCAAGTTGGAATCATCAGTTCTTGCTCTCCACCTCAGTTGTTGCCATACACCATCAATTCTACCTTTAAAACCACCTTCCTTCTGTGTTCATCCCCAGTTCTATTATTGCTGCCCCAGTTTACACTATATCTTACCTGGACTATTATAATATCTTACCTGGACTATTGTGGTATCTCCCCAGATGACACTCTGCATTCACATTTTCCTTCAGACTACCTTCCAATCTTATTTAAGACAGAGGTATCGTCATGTCATCTACTTGCTCCAGAAACCTTTGGAAGTTCCCCATTGCCTAAAGGTTAAATGGATACACATTTTATTTTTTCAACTTCTTTTCCTATTAGCCACTACATTTGACATACTGCAGTCATAACCAACCTATTGGACTTTCACAGAACACCCTATATATAATTGTCCTTTGTTTTTGCTTTGGTGGGATTACTTCCTCCAATTCATGGGTAGTTTCTACTAATTATTTAAAACCCAGATCTAATGCTGTTGTCTCTGCATGCCTTCCCTGTTGCATAATTAGAACTACTCACTTTCTTCTTCGTGTTTCCACTTACTTTTCTCATGCCTGTGCTTCAGCAATATCTTATTATCCTGTAAACCTTTACATGCCTGTTTTGCCCTTTTGACTGTGAGCTCCTGCAGGGAGGAGACCATTTTTCGTTCATCTTTATCATCTCTCTGCCTAGCTAGCATGTTGCCTGGAACACAACAGATGCTCAATATATGTTTGTAATAAATTAATGAAATAATGAAGCTATCTTATTATATCAAAATAGCAACAGGACAACGTTTTCAATTTTAGATAATATGTATGTATCTTCTAATCTAGTGTCTGCTGCACAGACCAAGACTTCAGTGGGATACCTAATTCTAAATGATACCTGCTGCTATGGAAGCAAAATTAGATTTTTTTGAAACTTATTATCTTTTTATTTAAAATATAGCTAGAAATCCCTGACTCTTAGTTGCTATAGAACCAGATAAGCAAATATAACCAGCAAATTATTTGTTAACTAATCTTGGTAGGGATTTTAAAAATTACTTTTCTTCTTATTTCAATTACAATACATATTTGAAATAGTAAATTTAGAGTACATAGACACCACACAAAGTCATGCATCATATCACTATCACTCTGCAAGATAATCACTATTTTGGGTTATATTTGTATAACATTTGATTACAAAAGGAGAGTCAGAGGATATATACTGTTTTGTATTCTTGGCATTGAAAGAAATATATTAAAAAGAACTATTATTGAGGATGTATTTAGCTATTACATGTTTTATAGCATAAATATGGTTATGCTATTATAAGTATGTGATCATCTGCTGATAGCAGAAAGTTGCAAGTCAAACTGTCCTAAGCAGTAAAGAAATTTCTTTCTTTCATCATTGTTAAAGGTTAAGAGATGAATCTGGCTGGCTTATACTAAGGGTGCTCACTCCCTGGAGCTGGACAGAGAGAGTCAGCTTTCCTGAGTTGCATGGGTGAGGGGTGGCTGGATTAGCACATTCAGGAGTTTATCCATCTTATGAGGTGAGATGATATTGACAGTGCGTAATCTGCAGAGTCAATCATAGTGGCTATGGATCTTCCATCTTCCCAAGTAAGTGTCGAAGCCTTTTTCACTTAAAATTGTTCAGTTTCCTGTTGTTGACATTTAGGTATTTTTCCTTCAATTTTTCAGTGTTATAAATAACACAGCTGTGAACAATCTCGTGGTTGAATCATTGTGAAATCCATGTTTATATGTGCAGCTTCAGAATTGTATTAAGCAACCTGTTAAAGCTTTGTGAGATGTTGCCTATGGGAAAATTACACCATTCCCACCAGCAGCAAGGGACAATAGCTGTTTGCTTTACCTTGGACAACAACTTTGGGCATTTAAAAGAGTCTGCGTTGGCCAGAGGCTTTTAAACTATATTAGGGAAATCTGCGCTTCTGCAGAACTCACTTTAAGCCAATGTGGGTTATTTCACAATCTGACTTAGCTCCCAGTGCCTGATATTATTCACGTTGAGCTTGTATCAGCTTATTGTTTCCTCAGTCCAGTGTATTTTAATTCTCATGTTGCACATGTTCTTTTTTCAAAATTAAATTTTATTTGAGTACAGTTGTTTTCACACATGTGTTCTTAGGAGTGATTATGAGCAGAATAGCAAAAAAGCAAAACAAACACAAAACTAAAAAATACAAACTACTTGCACATTAGCAAGTTTTGGAAAAACCAAAAACCAACTGAGAAAGCATAAATTTTAAGGGCCAATCTTTTTTTCTAACTCTCAAAATACCTTTCTCCTATAAGGATAATTTTGCCCAAACCAGTTTTTATAAGTGTGTATATATTATACACATATAATATATACACATACATATATAATTGTGTATATATATGTACATGTACATATATATGTGTATATATACACAGACACATATGCATTTATATATACATACAATTATTAAAAATATTATCCGTTGCTCATGGTTCTGTATTTTAAAGATTCATTGTTTCAAATAGGTTTCTAATCCCTAGGCCAGGTACTGAGTTCATATGAGACCAAGATCTTTTTTACCATCTGCAAAAGCTGTTAAGACATTTAGGTGTCCCAGTAGTGATGATTTATTTTTATTTCTCTGAGAGGTCATTCTGATTTAGGAGTGGGTGACTATGGGAGTGGAATATTGTATCTCTTCTCCAGCCAATTTTCCAGTTCTACATAAACTTAGAATGTTTGTAAGTTTTCTTGCCAACTATATGATATTAAATGTAATAGGTCTATATATTTGCAAGTGTTATACTTTGGTTTCAGTATGTGAGACTTATTGTAATCCATAGCATAAAACACTCTTCTTGGAAATAGCACCTCTACTTGAAATGTGTTTAAAAGCTCATATAGCAGTTCTTTGTTTAGGTGGTTGCCACATGGATGCATTACCTCATTTTCAGAAAGAAACACCAATAGAATCTGTAACTTTAAAAATGTATGTGTAAAAATGTTACAGTCTTTCTTTTTACTTCCCTTCTTTCTTCATTTTTGTTGTTTTCTCTCAACTTTCAGTGAGACCTCAGGAATCCATTTAGATCCTGCTCTACTAAGACCAATTGACTCATTGGCTGGGAGGCCCATGAAAGCCTTGGGTAAATTAATAGTAGAGTCAGTGCCTGAGAACCATGCCTGGCTGCTCTTGAAATCCGTCTGAAGCCTGAATTATTTGTATTAAGATAGGCCAGCACTCGGGCTCCTATGAGTCAATTCTTTGTAACAGTTGCCAATATTTTTATACCTGAGAGAGCGGCTTCATTCTTTATTATTGCTCAGGAATCGATACTCCCATTGCCCTCACAAAATGCTATACAAGCATTATTGGCATTTCACTTGGCAGTGAAGAGCATCGACATCAATCTCGCCAGCTGCACACTTCACTAACCCTGCTCCACTTCTCCTGCGTCTATTTGTATTCCGTCTGGGCTGTCCTCGGCTCAGAATTTGAATGGGAATCCTTAGCACTGCCCTGACACGTCCTGAGATAAGGAAATGGAAAGGCATCATTTACCCGCTCACAGAGACAGTCCCCCTCTCCCTACCCCTGCCCATTTTGGACCTGGAGGTTTTGCAGCATTTAATAAAACACCATTTCCCACCACCCTATGGTTTTACAAAAAATTGCCATCTCAGAGCTCTTCATTAATAACCAAATATCTGCTTCTAATCTACTGTGACTTTTAAAGTTATTTCTGGGCTCTTAAAGTAGCAGATCTTAAAAAATGAAAGTTCACACACGTGGGAGCACAGTGTACCCACGGAGGCATGGTGGGAACTGCAGCTGCATTTGTTCTGAACGCTGACCGTGGACACACCGTGGTTGTTTAGTAAACTTGGGAAAAATGCTTCTCTCCCAACATGTGACTGCCCCTTTAAACATGTAGTTCTTTGGTAATATTGAAATGGAAGCCACTGTAGGGAATTCTGTCATATCAGTCTCATGCTGGGCATTATCAGTATGTGACAGATGTTTGATTAAAAGGAATATCTAGAATATATAAAGAACTTTTACAACTCAACAAACATGAGCTGAAAAAAGAAAAGTGACCTCGAAAATGGACAGTGGCAACAGTGGGATACCACTTCATGTCCATCAGGATAGCTATTATCAAGAAAAACAAAAAAACAAAACCCAGAAAATACAAGTTTTGGAGAGGATATGGAGAAATTCAAACCCTTGTGCTTTGCTAGTGGGAATGTAAAATGGTACAGCTGTTGTGGAAAATAGTTTGGCCGTTCTTCAAAGAGTTAAACATAGAACCACCGTATGATCCAGCAATTCCACTCTTAGATACATAATTGGAAGAATAAAAAGTAGAAACTCAAACAGATGCTTGTACACCAGTATTTATAGCACCATTATGCGTGGTAACCAAAAGGTACAAACAACTCATTTGGTTTGAGTTACAAGTATTGTTACTCTGAGCCTCAGTCTCTTCCTCTGTCCAGTGGCATGACAGTGGTATGGTGATGGTAATAGTGTAATAATGGTGATGGTGATTTCATGATGGTGGTGTTGATGATAGTGGTAGTGTTGTTGATGGTGATAATATTTCACAGGATTATTTTCAAGATTAAGATATAGTATGACTAAGATGATTAAGTGAGATTTGTGATAATATCCAAAACTTTAATACACCATGGTTCTTTAACATTTTAAATCCAAGAATCAGAATATTTTGTATGCTTTATGTCAAGGAGGTATGTTAAAGAGGTTCATATTTGCCTCAAAGGACAGACAGATATTTGGAAATAACATATTCTGTTTGGTTGTAGTCATGCATTGTATGAGCCTAGATTATGAAATCTTGTTAATAATATTTAATTTCAGAATTATGTTATTTTTAGTGGCGGTAAAATGGCAAAGCTATTCATTCTTTCCTAGGAGAGAGAGTTGGGTTTTTCAGTTTGTATCACTTGCAACAACTTCCTGCAGAAGTTCTAAGTTCTGAGCCTATCTTTGTGCTAGGTAAAAAGAGAAAATGATTTTGAAAAGGTAAATTCTTCACTAGACTTTTGTTGTTGTTGTTGTTGTTGTTATTGAAAGGCAAAGTAAGAATTTTTATATATTATAGAAGTTATCTTCACTGGATCTTAATTTACATAAATGTATCCAGGAAAAAAAGTGCATCCATCATTTTTTTTTTTTAATAGAAAAAGCCCTGAAATAGGAATTAGGAGTCTTTGACCCTAGCTTCCGTTTTGCCGTGTGTTAAACACGTGACCATAAGCAAATTAATTAACTATTGAGCATTAGTTTTCTCCTCTGCTGTGTGTTTAGTCACTCAGTCCTGTCTGATTCTTTGCAACACTTTGGACTATATTCTGCCAGGCTCCTCTGTCCATGAGATTCTCCAGGCAAGAATACAGGAGTGGGTTGCTACTTCCCTCTCCAGGGGATCTTCCTGACCCAGGGATCGGGCCTTCATGTCAGATGTATCTCCTACAAGGCAGATTCCTTACCCTCTGAGTCTAAATGGTTGTAAAAAAAATAGATTGCTTGTTTCATGTGTCTATTGAGGTCAACTAAAATGATATTCATGAGAATGCTTTGTAAATTATAACATTTTGTATAAATAAAAAGTGTCATAATTTTATTGTCTATGATAATAAATCATAAAATGTATCATTAGTTACATTTCACTTAGAACAAAAATACTACCAATTAAACTACATAGTGCTTTAGTATGCTGTTTGAGGCATGTAAGGATCACACCAGCCTCTTTTTGTTTGGAATATTCTTTCAGCTATTCTAATAAATACAGCCAGTACATCTTGCTTTCAATTGTGTCTCTTACCAAGAGATAGGCAATGTTTTTTGCATGTAAATCAGTTATAAAACATACCAACATGCTTCATATTTTCCTAAATCTAGTAAAGAATTTGATTGTTCCATTGCAAGAATACACAGAATTGCAATTATACCTTCCATGATTAATATTTACTTCGCTAATTAATATTTGCTCCTCAATCATACACATTTTTGCTCTGTTCCCCTGCCTTTCTTCATATGCAAGAGTTTCATTTCATTGTTAAATCAAAGTACAGTATTCCTGACAACATTTTAAATGACAGCTGAACTCAGCAGGTGATGCCCCAGCAATGCACATTTCTCAACAGCTAAGCTATGTGCAATTTGTCCATGCACAGTTGATGAAAACTCCTTTATGACTATCACCTGTCAGTCTTTGAGTGTAAGGCCTCTGCTGATTTCAGGGATGTTAGGATGTGCGGGGAAAGGTGTCTCGGGATTAATTGAAAATTGCATTTATGTGATTAGCCACAATGTGACACTTTAATAATTGATATAAACGGCAGGCAGCACATTGCTTCTTGCAGCTTAGTAATAGGACGGTGAGAGTCCTTGAAACTAGTGAGGCCTCTGAGGTTACAGAGAAACCGGCTGCTGCTGCTGCTTCCGTGTTTGTAGGCAGTGTGGTATCTGCTTTGAGTCATGTCTTCTCCACACTAAACTCTGTCACTTTCTCACTTTCTTTAAACTTTGATATGGCATGATTTTGAAATCATTTCTTTTGATCACTTTTCTCAGAACTGGGACTCATTTTTCAAGCTTCTTTCAGGCACTGTATTTGGAATGAAGCATTCTATGCCAGTTCTGGTTGTTAAAATGGTGGAAAGTTATTCAGAGAAAAAAAATGACTTTTCTTGAATTCCTGAGTGAGAAAAAACTTGGAAATGTAAATTCTGCATATACTTGTGTAATTTTATTTTTAAACGGTGATGAAACAACCTTAAACGGGTTATGTTATTATTTTTATTTAAGTACATTTTTATTCTTACAATGTTTATTTGGTAGTCTAGCATGTCTATTATCTTCACAGTTCTTTTTGGAATGTTGAATGGACGGAGTCAGAATCAGGCTCCCAATTCTGGGATATACCTGTGATTAGTTTCCTAGGGATGCTGTAACAAAATACCACTCCCTGCGTGGGTGAACTAGACAGCAGAAGTCTATCCTCTCACAGTTCGGGGTGCTAGACGTCTGAAATGATGTGTTAACTGGGCCATGCTCTATCTGAAGCTGGTAGAGAAGAATCCTTCCTTGCCTCGTCCTAGTTTCTGCTGCTTTGCAGGCAAACCTTGGCATGCATTACCTTGCAGCTCTACCATTTCAGTCTCTGCCCCCATTTTCACATGGTGTTGGTCCTGTGTGTCTCTGTCTTCAATCAGTATTAAACTCTTCTCGTGCTGAAGCTGAAGCTCCAGTACTTTGGCCACCAGATGCGAAAAGCCAACTCATTGGAAAACACCCTGGTACTGGGAAAGGTTGAGGGCAATAGGAGAAGGGGGTGGCAGAGGATGAGATGGTAGATAGCATCACTGACTCAATGGACATGAGTTTGACCAAACTCCGGGAGACAGTGAAGGACAGGGAAGCCTGGCATGTTGTAGTTCATGGAGTTCCAAAAATAGTTTGACTTAGCCGCTGAACAGTAACACCATAAGCAAAGCAGACATACTGTGTTATGGCCTACTCTAATGATCTTACACTAACTTGATTACAAGCAAATACCCTATTTCCAAATAAGGTTGCATTTCCAAATAAGGTGCCAGGGAACAGGACTTCAGCTTATTTTGGTGGGGCAGACAGTTACACCCATAACACTTGTCAACATTACTTTGTGGGTGGACACCAACTCATTACTACCCAAATCACTACTGTTTACCTAAAATACACCCTCCAGTTACTAATCTGATAATCTCTCTTAGCATTCAATCCATAGTTCTCAATTCTATGCAAAAGTATCTAAAAAGAAAACTATCCGATTGTTAGTGGGTTTGCTGAAGTTCCCATAAACTTTGTGTCCCACATTCTCATATTAGACAAGTCCTGTAATCGTCTCAGAGCAAAACATTAAGTAGAAATGACAAGACATTCTTAGGCATTTTATGATGACTGCCGTCTCCTCTAGGTACTCACCATCCATTCCTTTAGCAATCCATCCTTGTATCCAGTGGTTTGTTTGCCAGACCTATCATTTTCCAATTGAAAGTGGGGCTGATGTTGGCTTTCTTCCAGTTTTCTGTTTCCTTTGCCCTTCTTTAGGATTTTTCATAAAACAAGGATGATTTCACTTATAAGTTCTCTTAGAGCCTTGGGTTACAATTCATCTAAGCCAAATGACTTGAATTCATACAAAAACAAATTTACTACCCTTGGATTTTGTATTCCCTTAGGAATGCTTGTTCTATACTTGGCAGAGAAATCAGAAGCAAAAGCAGGAATTTAGGTGTTTTTTTTCTTCCTACCAAACTTCAGTTTAACACCTTTTGTCCCTTGCAGTGGTCTTGGTCCTCGCTTGTTTGCCTTTTATTTGTGAAATAATATTTTTTAAAGTGCTTGCTGTCCTTAACACTGAACATCTCTAAGCCCACTCTCTTTGGACTTAGGCTCCATAATGCCATGGTTTCATATATATTCTGAGTTATTAGTTCTTTTTTTCATTTTTGGGACATATGCTTACTGCATGCATTTCCTCTTTATTTTTTTCACTTAAGATGATTTGCCATTCCATAACTGGAATTGCATCAGTAAGGGCTTTTTGACTATCTTGAGTCAAGGATCATGCTTAGAACTGTGTACAGTGGAACCATGACTTCTGGTATTATTTTTGAAATATACCTATCTGTCTCTGTGGGCTGTTTTTATAGGCTTTGCCCAACATTGCATACTATAGGTATTATGATTTAAGATGACAAGATTTATTTTTTCCAAGATTTTTTATCACTTCCCTATCACTAAATAACTACTCTTCTGGTTGTAATTAGGTCTAGAGTGGTAGTTCTTAGTCACTTTTTTTTTTTTTTTTCTATCATTGGAAAACTGGGATTATCAGAAAGGCTAGATAATAATTTTTTCAGAACTGTTACTTTTAATCAAAAGAGATTTGTTTTCTTTTCCTGGACAAATTAAATCCTTACTATTACTACTATAGTTTTCTTGCCTCTGTGATAAGGAGGGAATTTAGCCTCTTCACACAGTTAAGGTGACCTAATTTTTCATAACAGTATCACTTTTATTTCTTTCTTATAAGTTCTATACCATATTTTTCAGTGAAAAGTGAAGTCACTCAGTCGTGTCCAACTCTTTGGGACCCCATGGACTGTAGCCTACCAGGTTCCTCCATCCATAGGATTTTCCAGGCAAGAATACTGGAGTGGGCTGCCATTTCCTTCTCCAGGAGATCTTCCTGACCCAGGGATTGAACCCGGGTCCCCCGCATTGTAGACAGACGCTTTACCATCTAAGCCACCAGGGAAGCTCTGATGTTTTTCTCTTTTTAGTTAAGCTTTTACTACAGGGTAGTCTGAATTCCATGGTGGAGGGAAGGATAAGATGGGTCAGATTCTATTTTGTGGCCTTCAGCCTGAAGGCAGGCTTTAATCATATTTGAACAGGGTAGTTAAAAATCATAGAGGTTTCAGATGAACATGTACACACTCCTGTATATAAAATGGATAACCAACATGGATCTACTGTTAGTACGTGGAACTCCACTCAACGTTATGTGGCAGCCTGGAGGTGAGGGAGGTTTGGGGGAGAATGGACCCTTGTATATGTATGGCTGACTCCCTTTGCTATTCACCTGAAATTATCATAACATTGTTCATCGGCTATACCCCAATACAAAATAAAAAGTTCATGACTTTGTTTAAATTAAAAAAAAATCTTAAAGTGGGAATGAGTATAAACAAAGCTGCATCATAAGAAAGTTCACCTCATAGTATATCTTTGTTTTCTGCTTTATCCCCATTATCAGAAATGCTGCAGAACAGAGAACAGAGTAGTTATTTGTTAATAAAATAATGGTATTTTCCAGATCTTAAAGATTTGGGCTTGATAGGGGCAACAAATTGTGGGGAAGTGACTAAGAGATACTTGAGAGGGCAAGACAAAAACCAAAGGATTATCAGGGTTATTTTACTAATAATAGACTTGTTTCTGCAGACCCATTTTAGCACTCCCTGTCTCTGATTAACAGGACATTCTTCTCTATTCTTTTCGGTACAAAGAAGGCATCCTTCTCATGGGACATTTTATGACCTATTTTTGTTAGGAAGGGCAAACTCTTCCTGTGTTTGTTCTTCCTCAGGTGTCTCAGTTCAAAATATTCAGTTTGCTAGAGTGGCATATTTTGAGGTAGCATGTCATCAGCCCCTTCATTATCTTTAGTATGAAATAAATATACTTAGTTGGAAAGCCCTAGTGACTTATGTTCAACTCTTAGAGATCAGAACCGTTCATTCATTGACATTAAATTTTGAACTTTGCATATTGGGATTTCAAATGTTTAGTGAATTTTATTCTCAAATCATATTTCAGAACCTATATATGTTTTAATGTACACATATAATTTTTAGCTATGATATTTAAACTTATTATAGCTGAATATTTTCTCACTTTTCTGTGTCAGTTCTCAAAATGTTTTGTATATGCTTTTAAATTTTTAATTAAAAAAAATGAAGTATGAATACTTTCTTCTTATAAAATATCAAAAACCCCAGAAATACAGCACCTCTGGAAGCATTCTTAGAACCTGGCCTCTTCCTACTGCTTGAAAGTAATGAGAGTTATGAGTTTAGTCTGTCACTCCAAACATATCCCCTATACCTATGGCTCTCATTTTTTATCCTATAGAAAGTAGATAACTATTATTTTATGCATTCTTAGCATAAAATTATTTTATGTTTCTTTTAGTATATTCTATAATTTTCTTTAGAGAGTTATCAGTATGTCTTCAGCATTTTTCCATATTTGTATAGAGCTGGTTGTTTTTTTGTTTTTAGTTGCCGATATATTTAGAAAAATAACACAAATATATCCCAGTTAGATTATTCAGCCATTTTCTGGTGATGGACAATTAGATTTTTCCAATGTTTCATAAAGTACATCATGATACAGTAAATATTTGTACATGCTTTCTTGTGCAACTGCTTCTCTAGGAGGAATATCAAATAGTGAAAATACTGGGTTATAGGGTGTGAACATTTTTATTTTTCATAAGTAATACCATATAATTCTCCAATTATGTTGCACCAATAAACTTTCCCAGTTACAGGACACTCTTTTAATTACATTTCATTATCACTTACTATTATTACGCTTTTAAAAATTTGTTTAATGGAGGAATTGACCCACTATCATTTATTATAGATCTGTAAACTAGTAATGGTTTAAAAATATTTAAATGGTTACATTTAAAATAGTTGTATACATACCTACAAAGTAGCCTTCACTTTGCCACAGGGCCTAAAATATTTAATATCTATCCCTTTAACAGAGAGCATGCTAACTCCTGATCTAATGGAAAAGGATGGCATGTCATGGTATTAATTTGCATTTCTATGAACACTTAGTAAAACTGACCATATTTTCATATGTTTATTTGACATTTGTATTTCCTTATTTGTTCGTAAATTGCCTATTTGTATTTTTACTTATGCTTGTAAATGTTAAATTGGTTGAACGGATTCTGTGTATATTCTGAATACATATTGTAAGACTGCCTACCCAGTGGTCATCTTCCCCATTCATTCTGTTTTGCTAATACAACTTCGGTTCATTTTCAGGTTCTGGGCAATGATGTCCTTCTGGGGATTTGAACACCATTAAAATCCTAAGTGGGGGGGTATACAGTTAGAATTATTTTAAATAATTGTGGCAACTGCATTCCTGCCTGCCAGTGATTAGTTTAGGACTGAACATGTGATGAAATGCGTCCAATGAGTTGTGAAGACCTCTGGGTATTTCCCCCTCATTTTGAAAATGAATAGTGGAATTATTTTTTCCACCCCTATGCAGCCTCTGTCTGCTTTTTCTTGTGTGACTTCTGGGAATGTTATGCTCTTTTGAACATAACCAGATTAAATAGAGAAGTCAGGATATGAGAGTAACACAGCAGCCTTGTAAATAGATGGGATGTAGACTTTGAGCCTCTTTAAGTTTAGACTTTTTCTTAGGTGGGTTTTCTGTTACTTGCAGCCAAGTACATCCTAACTAATGAATTTAACATCTGGCACTCTTCCATGTGAATTTTGGAGCTGTATTTTCATATTGCAGTCATTTAAATTGATTAGAACTATTTGCCTCTAGAGATTAATTTGAGCTTAAATGATATCTATAAAACATTGAGTCTTTCCATACACACCACATTATTCATGTCTCTTATTTAGGTCTTTAAACAAAATTTTCTCTAGGAAGATGATGCAATTCTTATTATATATATTGTTATATACTTCACAGTTCTTATTCCCTTAAGAAGTAGCTTTTATTTTTTTATTATATTATATATTTGGTTTTTGTTAGTAGAAAAAATGTAAATTTTTAAATGTATACTGTACGCTACTAACTTGCTGATTTGTTCTTTTGATTTTAATCCTTTATCTGTGACTTTCCTTGACCTTTTTATGAATCCAGACATATCATTTACTAATAATTATAATTTTGTGCCTTGCATCCACTGTCTTATAATTATTACATCTTCTGTCTGTATCTCATTGCATTGTTTGGGATAATTACAATGTTCAGTAGAAGGTGTGAAAGGAGTTATGCATGCATTATTTCTACTTTGTTTCTGAATTTAGTGAGAAAGGCTTTAAATATTTCATATGAAGTAGGATGCTTGCTGTAGGCTTACTGTGGATATATTTTACAGCAAATTAAGCCCCTCTTTTATTTAATTTTACTAATTTTTCAGATCTTCTTTTTTTATTAATATGAATGAATATTGAAGGTTATAGGAGAACATTTTAGCCTCTATTCAGATGACACAGGTTTTTCTCCTTTAATATGTATCAATGCACTGAATTACATTGATGAATCTATTAATTAACAATTATTGTATTCCTAGGAAAATGTCTACTTTGTTCTAAGTAGACACAGGTAGGTGCTTTAATATAATTTTTTAGAATTTTATTTGCATATTGTTTATTTTCCCCCAATAACTAGTTCTTGGATCTGTTTAACCCTCTTTCTATTTTCTTATTCTTCTGCCTTCATTTTCCTTTATTATTATTTTCTCAGATACTTTTGACTCTTTTTAATAAATTACTTAACTGAGTGCATAATACAACTTTAGTCTCTCCAGTTTTCTCTTTTAAGAACACTTAAGGTGATGAATTTAACTCTGAGAAGTGTTTCGACTTGGTTGTATAATTGTTATTAACTTCTCAGGAAAAGTACTGGGTTAGATTGTTTCATTTAATTGTTAACCTTTAGCCATCATATGTCTAGTGCTTTTTCTAGACTTTTCACATAGCCTATCTAATTTGTATCCTATACTATCTAATTTAATCCTCAAACAATTCTGTGAATTTTCCTTATTTCCCAGCTGAGAAAACAGATTCTGAGAGTTTAAATGACTTGCTTTCTATTACTAAGCTTGTGACGGGTACAGCCTCTGTTTTATCTCTGCCACAGAGAATCTTTAAAAAACATAACTTAAGCAGGGCCAGCCATGCTAGCAACATGGTATCTTTCATAAGACTTTCATCAGTTATATGTTTCCTCAACATGTATTTGGATTTGGTGGATAGGATGGAACATAGGGAAAGGAGTGAAAAAATATTCAAATTATGCCTGGAATAGTCCATATCTTCTGTTTTTGGTTCTTTAAGCTTTGTTTCTTCAGTAGTGAAGAAATTTGAATTTTGATTTTTCTTGGAGAAGGTTAACATTGAAGCCATGAGCTAGTTTAAGGGAGTTAAACTATTAAATAATTTCTTTCATGGAAAGAAATTATTTCAGAATTATAGTTGTTGGAGTAAGGAGAAATAAGTTTTGCAAGCCACCTCCTTTTAACCTTGTTTCAAAATGCTACTTGATGTGATAGCATCACCACATATGAAGACTATAAAGAAAATTTCTGGTTTTCTGAAAGGAACTTTTTTTCTCAAGCAAAGTCCATTTTTAACTAGGAGAACCAGGAGTATTAAAATTGGGTTCATGACCTTCCTCAGGATTACAAACTGTCTTTTCTTTTTTTTTTTTTTCTGAAGGACAGAGAAAGGGGTGACCACATGTTTGCCTTTATGGATCTTCATGGAATACCCTAATCAAACATTTAGGAATATGATATAACCCCCTTTACAACATGCTGAATTACCAAGCTGGCCTTGTTTTAAGATATGAGGGAAACATGAAAATGAGACTGTTTTTTGACTCTCTTAATGGTCAACGTATCCACAAATATTTTAATTACTGGGCTTGTGTTTATGGTGATGACAATGATAAACATCATTTCTGAGAGGACCTGATGATGTAATTCAGAGAAACCCACAACTTAGTGACCTCAAAACTTTCATTAAAGAAAACAATCTCTAGAAACTTTACAATGTGATTATATTGATTAAGTTTTAGCAACTGATTACAATTTCACTTTATTTTTCTCTCAGGCAAGACACATGATATTTTTCATATCGCTTTTGATGTTTTCATTAGGCTAGCAATGCATTAGAATCCTGACTTATTGCTTCTGTGAATGTCAGGGCCAGACATTTTCTGTTGTCATTTTTAAAATAAAAAAAATGTATTTTTCCACAGCCTTAATATTTGAGTTGGGTGATAAGAATTAAGTTCTTTTTGTCAAGAAAATCTGCCATATACATAACACATTCATTTCAGTGAAATTAGGAAGTCATATTGTTTTTTTATTTGCTTTGAGTATTTTTGCTTTTACTACTAATATTTTAACACTTCAAGAAGCAATACTTTGTGTTAGCCATTGTGCCCTTGTGAAGATTATTAAATAATATTGTGAGCCCACTAATAAGTTATTACTCCAAATGTTAAACCCACCCTATTCATAGGTAGATCTTGATTTTTAACAAGGAATATAGCTTATCAATATGCAGACTCTTTGTAGACTCTTATTTCTTTGGCTTTTTTTTCCCCCTGGTAACTAGGAGCTAAGACACTTGACATCTTATGTTGGTGTACGATTGAATTTGAGCCCTTCTTCTCTGGGCCTCGCAGGAGGAACCTGTGTGGAAGCAGTCTGGAACCATGGAGGTCACTCTTCATTTCCTCAGTTTGTTATCCGGTTGCATTCCTATTTCTGCTTTTGCTTCACTTCACTCAGCTGAGCATGGTTGCTTTCTTGATTCTTTATATTTCACACCACTGAGCTTGATTTTTCTCAGGCCCCCGGTTGCTCACTTGTAGCATTACTCACACTAATAGTCCAGACTTCAAATCCCAGTCAAGCCCAATCCCTCAAGATTCACAGATGATGAATTACTAGAGGACATGCAAAATACCCAGAATGCTAAAAGCTCCCTGAAGCTATTTCTGTGTAATATAACAGACTTGACCATTAGATTTTGCAGTTAGAATATTCAAATCCTCAACTTAGACATCTGATCAATGAATTGTCTCAGTGATTATACTGGAGAGAGAGGTCCACAAAAAATTCTGGTGTATTGCCCCAGGATCTTTTTTAACATGTTGACTTTATTTGATAAAATAAGCCCATTTCTTGTGAATACTGACAGTCTGACAAACCGATTTATCTTACTTTTTTGAAATAATTTTTGTTTTCCTTTCTGATAATGCAGATGACAAGATCAGATTGACTAATAAACCTTTCTGTATAATCCAAACTGTTCCTTTGGAGAGTCATGAATAAACTCTTAAAATCCAACCTCTATCTCTATTGCCCATTGTCTTTTAAATTAAAAGACTCATTAGTGAATGCTAGTTTCATTGCATTCATGGTGCTATATGGATTTAGAAGTCGATTCTCCAGCACTCTGGTGCATGTGTTCACTGGGGGTAGATTCATGAAGTATTTGGGTTCCCAAGATGAATCCCTGTGTTTGATAGGATTTGTTGGTTAAGGCTTGATCAATTAGAACTTACAAGAAAGATTAGTTCTTAGAATTATTCTAGATGTCCAAAATCTAGACTACCTGCAATGCTTGTTACTTCAGATTGATAGAACACTGAAAATATTAGAGATCTTCACCCATTTATTTATTTATTAATATGTCTTGGGTACTTGCTATTTGCTAGAGACTCCATTATATACCAGAAAAAAAAAATAAAAAAATTGAAAAAACTTAGTGTCTCTTTCAAGGAACAGTTGCTTAGTTTATTGCAGCATCATAGGGTGTGGAGTCTCCACGTCAGTTAAGCATGTGTTTGTATAATTCTTTTTTCTTTGATATTAGTGTATAGTTGATCTACAATGTTGTGTTAGTTTCAGGTATATGACAAAGTGATTCAGTTATACAAATACCTATATCCATTCTTTTTAGGTTATTTTCTCATATCTGTTATTAAAGAATATGGAGCAGAGTTCCCTATGCTATACAGTAGAACCTTGTTGGTTATATTTTTTATGTATATTAGTGTGTCTATGTTAATTCCACACTACTATTTTTCTCTCCACCTTTCCCTTTGGGGAAGTATAAGTTTGTTTTCCATGTTTGTGAGTCAGTTTCTGTTTTGTAAATAAGTTCATTTGTACATCTTTTTAGATTTCATGTGAGTGATATCATAGGATGTTTCTAGTTCTCTGACTCACTCCACTCAGTATGATAATCTCTAGGTCCATCTATGTTGCTGCAAATGGCATTATTTGATTCTTTTTACTGGCTGAGTAATATTCCATTTTATATATGTACCACATCTTCTTTATCCATTCCTCTGCTGATGGACATTTAGGTTGCGTCCATGTCCTGGTGGTTGTGTAAGTAGTGGTTATATGAACACTGGGGGTGCATGTATTTTTTTGGCTTATGGTTTTCTCTGGATATATGCCCAGGAGTGGGATTGCTAGATCATATTTAGTAGTTTTATTTTTAGTTTTTTAAGGAACCTCCATACTGTTCTCCATAGTGACTCTATCAATTTACGTTCCCACCAACCGTATAAGACGTTTCCCTTTTCTCCACATGCTCTCTCGCATTTATTGTTTGTAGACTTTTTGATGATGGCCACTCTCACCAGTGTCAGGTGATGTCTCATTATAGTTCTGGTTTGTAATTATCTAATAATTAGCGATGTAGAGCATATTTTCATGTGTTTTTTGGTCACCTGTATGTCTTCTCTGGTGAAATGTTTATTTAGGTCTTCTGCCCATTTTTTATTGGGCTGTTTGTTTTATTTTGACACTGAGCTACATGAGCTGTTTGTATATCCTGAAGATTAATCCCTTATTCGTCACATCATTTGCAAATATTTTCTGTGATTCTGCAGGCTGCTTTTTCATTTTTGTTTATGGTTTCTTTTGCTGTGCAAATGCTTTTAAGTATAATTAGGTCCTCTTTGTTTATTTTTGTTTTTATTTTCATTACTCAAGGGGGTGGATCCAGAAGAGATATTGCTGCAATTTATGTCAAAGAGTGTTCTGCTTATATTTTCCTCTAAGAGTTTTATAGTATCTGGTCTTACATTTAGGTCTTTGGACCATTTTGAGTTTATTTTTGTATATCGTGTTAGAGAATGTTCCCATTTCATTCTTTTGCATGTAACTGTCCAGCTTTCCCAGCGCCACTTACTGAAGAGACAGTTGCTTCTCCATTGTATATTGCTGTTTCCTTTTTTGTAGATTAATTGACCATATGTGTGTGGGTTTTTCTTGGTTTTCTATCCTGTTTCATTGATCAATAAAGCTGTCTTTGTGCCAGTACCGTTCTGTTTTGATTGCTCAAGTTTTATAAGAGCCTGAAGTCAGGGAGCCTGATTCCTCCAGCTCTGTTTTGCTTTCTCAAGACTGCTTTGTCTATTTGGAGTCTTTTGTGTTTCCTTACAATTAAGATTTTTTTGCTCTAGATTTGAAGAAAAAAAAATGCCATTGGTAATTTGATAGGAATTGCATTGTGTCTGTAGATTACCTTTTTTTTTTTTTTTTAAATTCTTATTTATTTATTTATTTATTTTATTTGTTGGAGGCTAATTACTTCACAACATTTCAGTGGGTTTTGTCATACATTGACATGAATCAGCCATGGAGTTACACGTATTCCCCATCCCGATCCCCCCTCCCACCTCCCTCTCCACCCGATTCCTCTGGGTCTTCCCAGTGCACCAGGCCTGAGCACTTTTCTTATGCATCCCACCTGGGCTGGGGATCTGTTTCACCATAGATAATATACATGCTGTTCTTTCGAAACATCCCACCCTCACCTTCTCCCACAGAGTTCAAAATTCTGTTCTGTACTTCTGTGTATCTTTTTCTGTTTTACATATAGGGTTATTGTTACCATCTTTCTAAATTCCATATATATGTGTTAGTATGCTGTAATGATCTTTACTTTCTGGCTTACTTCACTATAACTATATGTAGATTACCTTTTGTAGTATAGTTATTTTGACAATATTGATTCTTCCAGAAGATAGTATATCTTTCCATCTATTTATGTCATCTTCAGATTTTTGGTCAGTGTCTTATAGTTTACAGAGTACAGGTCTTTTACCTCCTTAGGTAGGTTTATTCCTAGGTATTTTATTCTTTTTAATACAGTGGTAAATGAAATTGTTTCTTTAATTTCACTTCCTGATCTTTCATTGTTAGTGTATAGAATTGTGACAGTTTTCTGTGTATTTATTTTGTATTCTGCAACTTCAACAAATTCATTGATAAGCTCTATTAGTTTTCTTGTAACATATTTACAATTTTCTATGTGTAGTATCATGCCATCTGCAAACAGTGACAGTTTTACTTCTTTCTCAATTATTTTTCTTTTCTGATTGCTGTGTCTAGGACTCCAAAACTATGTTGAATAAAAGTGGTGAGAGTGGACATCCTTGTCTTATTTCTGATATTAGAGGAAATGTTTTCAGCTTTTCACTATTGAATATGATATTAGCTGTAGGTTTGTCATATATGACCTTTATTATGTTGAGATAGATTTCCTCTGTGCCCACTTTCTGGAGGGTTTTTGTCATAAATGGTGTTGAATTTTGTCAGGATATTTTTCTGCATCTATTGAGTTGATCATAAGGTTTTTGTTCTTCAATTTGGTGATGTGATGTAGCACAATGAGTGATTTGTGAATATTGAAAAATCCTCGCATCCCTGGGATAAATCCCTGTTGATCAGAGTGAATAAACCTTTTAATGTATTGTTGGATTCAGTTTGCTAGTGTTTTGTTGAGGATTTTTCTGTTTCTCTTCATCTGTGATACTGTTTCATTCCACTCATTTTGTCTAAATTTCTGTGTTTATAGTCTCCATTTGCCATCTGCAGTGGAGAAGGAAATGGCAACCCACTCCAGTATTCTTGCCTAGAGAATCCTGTGGATGGAGGAGCCTGGTGGGCTGCTGCCCATAGGATCACACAGTGTCGGACACGAGTGAAGCGACTTAGCATGCATGCATGCTTTGGATAAGGAAATGGCAACCCACTCTAGTATTCTTGCCTGGAGAATCCCAGGGATGGGGGAGCCTGGTGAGCTGCCATCCATGGGGTCGCACAGAGTCGGACACGACTGAAGTGACTTAGCAGCAGCAGCAGCAGCCATCTGCAGAGTTTTAGTTCCTCTTGCTTTTGGTGTCTGCCTTGGTTGGTAAGGCAAATCTAGAGGTTTACATAGGCTTCCTGGTTGGAGAGACTGATCCCTGCCCTCTGGTGGGTGGAGCTGGGTCTTGTCCCACTGTGGGGCAAGACTGTGTCAAGGGGTGTGTTTAGAGGCCTATGAGCTCAGAAGTTGTGACCAGAAAGCAAATGGAATGTACAGGGGGATTAAGAAGAACAGCAGAAAGCCTTTGTTATATGACAGTGACCTTGCAGGCTCATTGGGTTTGAAGGCATGTGTGTGGCTTATTCTTAGTGGTCAGTCAGGGGTTCTCTGGGGGGAATTGGATAGAAACTCATGGAGATGTTCTGCCTGTGTTTCACTGTACACTGCTCCATCTTTATAATCTTAGATATATTTAAGCACCAATGTTGATTGGTAATAGGAAGTAATACTGGATATCCTTAGCACACATCCTAAATTTCTACACCACATTACCTGCCCACTTTTATGATTTGCCTTTGTAATATTTAGTATATTCGTGAAGAAACATACCTACAATATTTTCATACAACACTCTAAGGTCCTTAAGGAAAAGGTTTGTTGTTGCTGATCAGTTGCTAAGTCATGTCCAACTGAACAAAAACATAAGGAAAAGGTAATAGGTGATTAATATATAACCTGTATATTGAATATTTCTTGAATAAATTCTAGAAGTGGAAACTTACAATGTACAGCACTGACAAAGGTAAGAGGCACTAATTATTAGGTTGATGCAAACATAATTGCAACTTTTGATCATGAATTTTAAATCATTGTAACTAGGCTCAAACACATCTTTATTAATCAAAATAGGAACCATTACAATCACCACAGTTTTTTTGCCAACGAGAAATAAGTTTGTTTATTCCTGTAGCATAAAAATCCATGTTTCAGGATTTGACAGACTCTTGGAAAGCATTTTCTGAATCTTTCTGGTTGTGGAAGTGTTTTCCCTTCAGAAAATTGTCAAGATGCTTCAAGTGGTAGGCTAGTCTGTTGGCAAGGGGTCAGGTGAATACTGGCAGATGAGGCAAAACTTCACAACCCAATTTTTTCAACCTTTGAAGCATTAGTTGTGTGACGTGTGATAAAGTGTTGTTGTGGAGAAGAATTGGGCCCTTTCTGTTGATCACTGCTTGCTGCAGGCATTGCAGTTTTTGGTGTATCTCATTGATTTGCTGACCATACTTCTCTGTATTGATGTCATGGGATTCAGAAAGCTGTAGTGGATCAGATGGGCAGCAGATCACCAAACAGTGACCATGACCTTTTTGTGAAGCAAGTTTGGCTTTGGGAAAGGCTTTGGAGTTCCTTCTGGGTTCAGTCACTGAGCTGGTCATTGCCAGTTGTCATATAAATTCCACTTTTTGTTGCATGTCACAATCCAAAGAGAAATGGTTCGTTGTTGCACAAAACCCACTGCAATGTCGTGAAGTAATTAGCCTCCAACTAATAAAAATAATTGAAAAAAAAAAGACAACACTTCAAAACAACATGGTTTTTTTTTTTTTTTTTTTGATTTGCAGTCAGCTCATGAGGCACCCACTTAATGAGCTTTTTTCAGCTTTCTGATTTGCTTCAAATGCCTAACCACCATAGAGTGGTTGATGCTGAGTTCTTGGACAAATTCTCATTTAGTGTAAAAGGATCAGCTTCAATGATTCCCTCAATTAGTTGTCAAATTCTGATGGCTGGCCACTGCACTCTTCATCTTCAAGGCTCTTGTCTCCTTTGCAAAACTTCTTTAACCACCACTGCATTGTATGTTAGCAGTTCCTGGTCACATGTGTTGTTGATGTTGCAAGTTGTCTCTGCTTTACAATTCATTTTGAATTTGAATAAGAAAATCATTCGAATTTGCTTTTTGTCTATTATCACTTCCATGGTCTAAAGTAAATATAAAATAAGCAGCAAGTAATAATATTAGCAAAAAAGAGTGATACATGCACATTAAAATGATGTATAACATAATCACATTTATTTAAGAATGTATCCCAATATCAAATGGCAAATTTCAGCAAAAATGCAAAACCGCAGTTACTTTTGTACCAACCTAACACTTAATTATTCAAGCAATTATTTTCTAGTTTGCATACTCTAACACTCATTTGACCACGTTTTTTCTCATCGTGAGAGCCAGAAGACTTTGGTTTTCAGTCTGACTTTGTCACTGGCTGTGTTAGCTTTAGCAAATTATATAACCTTTCTCCACCTCTGTTTTCCCATCAGTTTCTAAAAATGCTGGCTGATTTAATGCAAGTTCTATAGAAAAACGTTTGTGTTCTTTTTTTAGTAACTATAACCAAAATAGACCATTTGCAGCATGCTTGGTTTAAGAGTGTATTATTAGAAACAGATGCTATTAGGATTTCTCCATTTTTAATGTTGAAAATTTAGGAATTCCTTTCCAGGACATATTCTCAAAGCAGAATTGTGGTATTCGTTAGCATGATGTCTAGGCTCTTAACTTTTAGACCACATAGGAACACAAAAGTTAAAGAGAAAAATGGAAAAAGGTTTTGTGAATTAGATGAAAACGGTGGTTAGATTTACCAGAGATAAATCTTGCTAGGGAATGAAGATTCATCCAACCCCGGTGGTCCTGAATGACATCTTGCCTCCTAAGGTCAGAGTGACCTTAACTTTCTCTGTAATGAAGATGAATGTATTTTACTTTTCTCTAAGTTGTGGTTTTTTAAAAAAATACATTCTCAAAGCCATTTTTTTAATTTCAGAAGAAAATGCAAGTTTTTAAATAAAGACTTACTTTCATATTTGAAAACCACATTTGAAAACTCTACTGATGCACTAAGTTATATACATTCGTTAATCATTTGTATATATATTCATGAACACCTTTCATTATCAAATATTTGAAAACACTATAATAAAAAGATGCTTTCTTTTTCCCATCTTACTATACAACATGGAAATGGATACCCGTGGCCTATGTCCCATTCAGTAGAATAGACACCTCCAACTCTCTAGACCAATGGAACAAGGTTCTCAGATGAATGTTGTGGATTTCATCCATCACAATGCTTATTTTGTCAGCATGAGGCCATCTGAGGTATATTTTCATCCTTCAGAATTTATTTGCTCTTACTACTGTCATTTTAATTTTGAATTCATGGAGGGAAACAGATGCTTTTAAATTTAGTGCACTTGACTGCTGCTGAGTCGCTTCAGTCGTGTCTTGACTCTGTGCGACCCCCGAGACGGCAGCCCACCGGGCTCCCCCATCCCTGGGATTCTCCAGGCGAGAACACTGGAGTGGGTTGCCATTTCCTTCTCCAATGCATGAAAGTGAAAAGTGAAAGTAAAGTCGCTCAGTCGTGTCTGACTCTTAGCGACTCCATGGACTGCAGCCCACCAGGCTCCTCCGTCCATGGGATTTTCCAGGCAGGAGTACTGGAGTGGGGTGCCATTGCCTTCTCTGATGCACCTGGGGACAAATGTATTAAATATTCATTTTATTTTAAGAATCTAAATTGCTAAGTCTTATAACATGGCTTAACTGTGGTGCATTTGTTGGCCTGTTCAAGTTCTTCTAACTCCTAATTTTGATGGTAAATCCATGGGAAGTAGGCAGAAGTTCACTATTATTGGCTTGGCCGAGAAGCTAAGCAATTAGTCTAGGATTTCCCAAGCTAGATGCAGATTTTAAAATAAATACAGCATGTTCCAATCTGAAACCTTGAAATTATATAAAAATAATCGATAAAATTGACAAACATATAAATCAGCTGTTAAACTGAGCAAAACTTTTGTCTGTTGAAATAATGCTTTTTCAATTTTCATTTACTTACTAAAGTATAGTTGATCCACTGAATGTGTCTTTGAAATACATTGTCCCCAAGTGTTAAAATTTGGCAAATTCTTATATCACAGGTGGAAAGAGTAGTACACATCTAAAAATAAATCCAAAAGACCAGCCTAAACCAGGAAGGGTAATATAAGAAAGGTGCATTCTCAGCATTCAGAAGGTTAATGATGTGTAGGTGATGCCTCAGAATAACAGTAGGGACAGTATAAGTATAGAACCAGTAAGGAACATTCTCGAGGATCCTCAAAGTCAAAGAAGACAAAAGAAAATACACAGAAAAGATACTTACCACCACTAGATATCAGGAAAATGAAGATTAAGATAATAAGTTGCCTTTACCTCTAGCGAGATAGTACTCATTAGAATGGCTGAAATTAAATGGACTGACAATACCAAGTTAAGGATGTGAAACAACTGGAATTCTCATACGTTGCTGATGGTGAATATAAAATGCTACAACCACAGCTGAAAGTTTCTTAAAGGTTAGATATACATCTACCATATCAGTTAAGTCACTCCAATCTTACATGTACACCAAAGAAAAATGAAAGCATACATGTCCATATAAAAACCCACATGTGAACATTCATATCAGTATTATTCACAATATACAAAACAACCCAAATGTTCACCACACTGTTCTATTCTATTTATAAATTTAGATCACTTGATTTTTCTAGGGATACAAGTCATATTGGTGCTTACCTAGGACAAGGGCACAGAGGCATGGACTGCAAAGGGGCCCAAGGAAACTATGAGTTTAATGCAGATGATTTGTATCTGATCTGATATCTGTATCTGATTGTGTGTTTTTTTTGTTTGTGCATGCACATAGAATGGATGTATACATGTGTCAGAACTCATGAACAGTATGTTTTAAATGGATGCTACTTCTTGTACACAAATTGAACTTCAATAACATTTGTAAGAAGGTGACAGCAGTGAAAGACCCTGGATAGAGAACTATAAACAAAGAAAATCAGGATACAAGTGAGAAATTGTCCTAGAGTGAGAAATAGGACAAAAGCTCTGGTGGGTATTTCCAGTTTTCAACTAACCTCTCTGCAAATTGACTGATAGCTGAGTCTGGGTTAATAATAATGACAGCACTTTAAATGGTAGTTGCATCTATAGTTTGTAGTCTACTTGTTCTGTGGCAGGGTATATTATTAGATACTCTAAAATGTATACTCCATGTTCTGAGACTTAGTTAAAAATTGGGGGAGGGGGTCACAGAGAAGTTGGCCATCATTCCTGACTCTTCCTTCTCTCATTTCTTCCCTGTTGCGTCCTTTTCTGCTGCCCTTAAGGAACAACTTTTTGTCACTTACAGTGTGATGTCCATACTCAGGCCTCTTTTGGTCTTAAATGTTATTTCAATCATCTTTTAAAGAAATTTCCTGCGAAAACAATCTCTTCCCTGCCCAAGGGGGCTTCTAGGAAATAGATTTTGTTTTTCCACTTGGATGAAAATACAGTAGATTAAAAAAAAAAAATAGAACTGCCATATGACCCAGCAATCCCACTTCTGGGCATACACACCGAGGAAACCAGATCTGAAAGAGACACGTGCACCCCAATGTTCATCGCAGCACTGTTTATAATAGCCAGGACAGGGAAGCAACCTAGATGCCCATCAGCAGACGAATGGATAAGAAGCTGTGGTACATATACACCATGAACTATTACTCAGCCATTAAAAAGAATTCATTTGAATCAGTTCTAATGAGATGGATGAAACTGGAGCCCATTATACAGAGTGAAGCCATCCAGAAAGATAAAGACCATTACAGTATACTAACCCATATATATGGAATTTAGAAAGATGGTAACGATAACCCTATATGCAAGACAGAAAAAGAGACACAGATGTACAGAACAGACTTTTGGACTCTGTGGGAGAAGGCGAGGGTGGGATGTTTCAAGAGAACAGCATCGAAACTTGTATATTATCTAGGGTGAAACAGATCACCAGCCCAGGTTGGATGCATGAGACAAGTGCTCGGGCCTGGTGCACTGGGAAGACCCAGAGGAATCGGGTGGAGAGGGAGGTGGGAGGGGGGATCGGGATGGGGAATACATGTAAATCCATGGCTAATTCAAGTCAATGTATGACAAAAACCACTACAATATTGTAAAGTAATTAGCCTCCAATTAATAAAAATAAATGAAAAAAAATTAAATTAAAAAAAATAGAATTCCTTTTTAATATCCACAGTAGCCCCATGGTATGGAGACAGAAGTCTTAATTTCCTTGTGAGGCAAATGAGGTGGTAGAGCTTAACAGGCTCTACCTGAATTCACACAAATAGTAAGTAGTAATCCTACTTACTAGGATTTATATTTGGTACCAGGCCTTTCTGGTTGCAAACAATGCACTGTCCATCCCTTAACCTTGGTCATCAAATGCAGATTGGAGCTTCGCCCAGCTGGAGTCAGAAGTGGCCCAAAGCATCTGAAGCCAGTAACTGACAGAGAGGTAGCATATTTGGGTTGTAATTTGCTGGAAAATTACAGAGTCAGAACACAGGAAGAGATTGTGATCTGATATATGAAGCAAAACACAAAATGAGGTTGCCATTCATTGATTATGTGACTATTTGTCTCTACAGTGTGCCAAGCACTTTATTACGCCCTGCAGGTCCTGCATTGAAGACAACATAGCTCTGGCCTCCTGTGAAACTCTACCTTGAAAGTGGGGAGATAGACCCTTGGGCTGATGTTTTTGATTCAATAGTTTGTGATATAGGAATGCAGATGGTACTGTGAGGCTTATATGTGGGGGCATCTTGGTAAAGCCAGAGAAAGTATTTCAGAAAAGATGAGGTTTAAATAAAGCATAAGTTGTCAGGTGAAGTGTGATTTAAGACATTCCTGGAAAATTCATCAGCTCTTGCTCATGCAGAGATATGGCATAAAACAGTTGTCTGGGGACACTGAGCCTTTTTGTCAGAGTTGGAGTGGAGAGTGAGTGTGAGTCGGGCGTTGTGATCCAAGTGAGGGAGGTTGGAGTAACAACTCTATAAAGTGTGTTACACTAACAAGTTTCAACTGTTTTCTTAAAACTTGGGTAACCATAGAAGGGTCATGTATGGATGTCAGAGTTGGACTATAAAGAAAGAGCGCCAAAGAATTGTTACTTTTGAACTGTGGTGTTGGAGAAGACTCTCGAGAGTCCCTTGGACTGCAAGGAGATCCAACCAGTCCATCCTAAAGATCAGTGCTGGGTGTTCATTGGAAGGACTGATGCTGAAGCTGACCAATACTTTGGCCACTGATGCAAAGAGCTGACTCATTGGAAAAGACTCTGATGCTGGGAAAGATTAAGAGCAGGAGGAGAAGGGGACGACAGAGGATGAGATGGTTGGATGGCATCACTGACTTGATGGACATGAGTTTGGGTAAACTCCAGGAGTTGGTGATGGACAGGTAGGCCTGGCGTGCTGCGGTTCATGGGGTCACAAAGAGTCGGACACGACTGAGAGACTGAACTGAACCATAGAAGGACCCTCGGTATAAGAACATTCTGCTATACATTTGTAACCTTGCTGATCTGAAAGGTGGGCTGCACATTGTCATGGGGATGCAGTTATCATTTTCAGTCTCCCTCTTTCTGGTGCCCTGAGCAAGATGTGAGAGTGCTTTGGCTATAGTAGTTAGGAGTACACAGGTTGTTGTGGTTAATTCTGCAGGATTGGCAATTGGCAAAGTTAAGTTGGCAAATCTGGCAGGATTGTCAGGATTGCCAAACTGTTGAGTTTGGCAGTGGGAAAAAGAGACTAGCAATTACTGATCACTAACTATGTGCCAGACCACCCTGGGCTAGGTTCTTACTGTAAGTTATTTAATGTAATTCTCACAATCACTGCATAATATTGATGCTATACTCAGACATTAGGTATCTAAGCAGATAAATACTATAGGTATCTAAGCTGATAAATACTATGCCATCTGAGACCCAGTAGGTATTCCTTACATTTCCCAATTAGGTTGATTCATACCAAAATTTTATCCAAGAGACTGGGAGCAGAAATAATGAATGCCAGCTTAAGACAATGTGAGCAAATGCCAGGGGCTTCCGTGGTACCTCAGTGATAAAGAATCTGCCTATAATGAGGAGGCATGGGTTTGATCTCTGGGTTGGGAAGATCTCCTGGAGGAGGGCATGGCAACCCACTCCTGTATTCTTGCCTGGAGAATCCCATGGACTGAGGAAGTTCGTGCACTACAGTCTGTAGGCTCGCAGAGTCAAACACGACTAAAGTGACTCAGCACACATCTTCTATGTGTTTATTTGCTTACTGTAGTAAACTTGGAAAAATCATGTATTTCATAGGTGATAAAAGTTCAGGTTGAAGAACAGTCAACCAGCCTACATAAAACACTGAGACATAAACCCTTATTTTTTGAACCATCAACTTTCCAGAATTATTACTGCACTATACCCTAATCCAACATATTATTTATACATACATTTATTTATTTAGAGTGACATATGCTTCCCTGGTGGCTCAGAGGTCAAAGCATCTGCCTCCAATGCAGGAGACCCGGGTTCGATCCCTGGGTTGGGAAGATCCCCTGGAGAAGGAAATGGTAACTCACTCCAGTATTCTTGCCTGGAGAATCCCATGGACGGAGGAGCCTGGTAGGCTACAGTCCACGGGGTTGCAAAGAGTCGGACATGATGGAGCAACTTCACTTTCACTTTCTTTCATGTATGTTTTCTATTTTTAAAATGTCTACTAGAAGACTATTTTGGTTAAAAGGGAACCAACGACATGTCACCAGGCTTCACTAGAAGCCATATTTTGGAACTCAAATCAGTTAGGGCCAAGTTTTCCATCCAATCCACTGACCTTCCAGCACTGCCATACATGAGCACCCTGAGTGATAGCCAGCCTGCCCCTTATTCTGATTTTGGCAATATGAGCCCTGGTGTAGTGATGGGCAAACTGAAACTAAGAGGAGAAACTTGCTCAAGGTCAAAGGTTTAGTTAATGGTAGAGGTTATATTTGAATTAATTTGCTTAATTATCACAGCTTATATGACTTCAGAGGTCATTGTTTTTCTAATACTCCAGACTATTCTTTATATTACTGATTTATTCAACAAAGTTTCTTAATGTGCTGTTGTGTTGGTATTGAATGTTTTCCTCTATGTTTCTTTTATATCATCATGTCCTCACACCCACCCTTCTTAGCTCCAACTTAAACGCAGATAAGCTGTGTAGCTGGGGTCCATACAGAAGAATGACCAGCCGAAGGAGACAACCAACCAGTTAGTGATAAAGCCACAGCCATTAAATCTGTGCCTGTCATCCTAGTAGGAATTTTTTCTACTGCAGGAAGGTAATATCAGAATGTTTCTCTTTCTCTCTCTTTCCCTGTCCTGCAAGACCATCTGGGTGTGTTGGAGTCTATGAGCTTGTTTGCAGAACCAAACTCAATTGCATTTTTCAGTTCAGTTCAGTTGCTCAGTCGTGTCCGACTCTTTGCGACCCCATGAATTGCAGCATGCCATTTACCCCCAATTAATAAATAGCTTCAGGTTATTTACTAACAGCTCATATTCTAGTTTACACAAATATTCTTTCAGACTAGAAACTGTGGGAGAATGAGAGGACTTGTAAGCTGTCTACCAGGTACCTTTTAAATAGTATTTGATGAGCTTTGTCTGCGAGGATGAGAGAACACATTTAGGCTGCCCTTTCCTCAGATCCAACCTGCCCAGAACTGACTTATCTGCAATTAATATGGATTTGATAGACAATAAAACAGAGTGAAAAAATATTGGTTTTGGGAATTTGAAAATATTAAGTTTGTGTCTGTTGATGTGTGCTCTTAGGCAACTCACTTAAATTCTCTTTGCCTCTGTTTTCTTAGCTTTAAAATGAAGATAGGGTAATAAATGAATGTTCTCCTAAAGCAACTATCAGTCAGCTCTGTACTTCATTATGGAGCAAGAGTTGTGTAGTCTTTGATACTAGGAGAAGTATGAATTTCTTCAATCTCAAGGGATTGAATGGTGGGAGCCTTGGGAAAGATGTACATCTTGACACAGAACCTGGTCAATTTCCTAGTGCCTTGTGTTTCTGTCATCGTGGTCACCCTCAGGGATGTGCTTGTGTTTAATAAAAACTGCTTATGCAGTGGGCTCCAGGACTCAGCATGACAATGGACAGCGGAACATCACTTTCCTATGTCTTGATGAACATTGAAAATTCAAAATCACAGTACACTTCATCAGTGAGAGTGGTAGGACATCATTGGAAGAAACTGAGACCTTGAAATTGGCTGTCCAAAGACTAGTCGTCATGGTGACTGGTCCTATTGTCTGTGAGTGGGTTTCAGGCCCCTCCTGGCCAAAGGCAGGAGGCAAGAGCCAAAGAGGAGAAATAATTTATAATCTACATAGTCATTCCTTGAGTTCCGAGTCATTCCTTAGAGTGAGGAAGCTTGGAGAATAAACTTTTCATTATAGGCATCAGGGTTAGAATATTTTAATTTGAATATTATTGTCTTTTTGTAGCCTTATTTTTATTTCAAGATGGCCAGGTTAGGCCTATGGCTATAGCAATGTCTTTTATTTATTAGGTTTGTTGTAAGGATTAGACATGATATAGCCCATAGCATAGCATAGTTATAGCTATAGCCTAGCGGAGTTAGGTAATACTGTTCATAGCCTAATACCTAGTAAGGCAGTCAAAATTATTATTTTAAATTAATTTTTATCAGGTATCACTGCTTAAGATAATTGAGGCAATACATTGTAACCCTCCAAAGCCTAACATTTGTATAATATTATTCTTTTAAAAACTGATTTTATTTTTATAAACTTTTTTTTCTATTTTTTTTTTTTTAACTAACATTACCAATATCTCTCTGTGATCTTCCCTCTTTTCATCTTCTGACTCCAACATACGATTTACTACCTTGATCATTTTAACTATGTAGCTATCTTAGCTCTCCAACTAGCTCATGGAAGACTAACAACCATATCTTTTGTTCAGTGTGATGGTCAAAATATTTATAACCAATGTGGTATAGACCCACATTGGATAGACTTCACTAATCATGAAGGCTGAATGTGAACGATCTGGTCATACTGGCACCTATCAGAGGAATTCTGATACAGTTTATATCTCTTTGAATTCTTCATAATGACTCCCACATAAAAGAAGATCAGCATGTGCACCCGTGGCTGATTCAAGTTGATGTGTGGCAAAAACCACCACAATATTGTAAAGTAATTATCCTCCAATTAAAATAATTTAATTAATTGAAAAAAGAAGCTCAGCAGATATTTGGGATTCAAGTTGGAAAGTTTCTAGACAATGATATCTGAAGAGGCTGACTGACTGCCAGGAGTCTTCCAAAGATTATAATCACCTTAAGAAATTTATCCCCATTAGGTCTTCAGCTTTGTGCATTCAAAAACTGAGGTTAACTGCACTTAAAACTTATTTATGAATTGAAATTCCATTTAATTTATTTAAAATGAGAAATATGCTTTGCTATTCACATTGGGCTCAGCAGTGCATTCCTTAGATAAAAGCTAATTTATGTGGGAGTCAAGTTATTCTGAGAGGATATTATGATTTGCATTATGTTAAGGGAGACACATTCTTACATTTTTGGTCAATTGGCTTTCAACAAAGGTGCCAAAGCAATTCTGTGAAGGAGTAGATAGTCTTATTAGCTGGAAAAATTAGATATACATAGACAAGAAGGGGGAAAAAAAAAAGAGCCTACTTCCTTACCTCTTAATCCAAGAAAGAGAGAGAGAGAAAATTACAGAAAGATAAAACTTTTCACTTAATTTTGGAAATTTTGTAAAGGTTAACAAAAAATCCAAACTGCTCTCAGGGTGGTGGAACAGCTGATAAATTCTGAGAAGTTTGGCCTGTTTTGTTCTCTCAGGGAAGTCTATATTTGTACTTTGTCCTACCTGCTCTAGTGGCTGGTCTGAAATAACTTTACTCCCATGGTTGTGCCCAGTAGGTAAGGAGTTAGGCTCAGTTAAAATGAATCACAGCCCTAAATTTAAGAGCTAAAATCATAAAACTTCTGGAAGAAATCAAGAGAAATCTTTGTGACTTGAGTTAGACAGTAATTGCTTAGATCAATAAAAGGAGTAATTGATCAATTTGACTTTATAAAAATTTAAAAACTTTTATTCTTCAGAAGAATGAAAATGAAAAGACCACTAACAAATTGGGAAAAAATGTTTGCAAGACATATCTGATAAAGGCATTGTACCAGAATATATTTAACATATTTCTTGTTCAACAACAAGATAACCTAATTTTTTTTTAAAAAATGGGCAACATATATGAATAGACACTTCGTGAATAAGATATACAAATTGTCAACAAGTGCCTGAAAGGGTGTTTAATGTCATTAATCATTAGAGAAATACAAATTAAGATCACAATGATATACTTCTACACACCCACTAAAATGGCTGTAATCCAAAAGATTTACACTACTAAATGCTGGTGAGGTTTTAGAGAAACTGAAATCCTCTGACATTGCTGTTGAGTATGTAAAATGGGTACATTTACATATACTTATATCCGACCCAGCAGTTCCATGCCTAGGTATCTATTCAAGAGAAATTAAGACATAGGTCCTTTTAAAGACTTGGTTGTTCATGGCAGCTTATTCGTGCAATCCAAATATCCCTGACAGACAAATAGATAAATTTAGAGCTATACAAGGGGATGCTATTCATCAGTTTAAAAAATGATTTACTGATATCTACAATAACATGGATGAATTTCAAGTACCTCATGCTAGATGAAAGAAGCTTAACACAAAAGACTATATATTTATGACTCCACTTATATGAAATTTCAAGAAAAGGTGAATCTGTAGAGATAGAAGGCAAATTTAGATAGTCTGGGACTGTGAGTGAGAATTGATTGCACATGGCAGAAGGGAACTTTTTGGGTGATGGAAATGTACTAAAACTGGCTTGTGACCATGATTACAAAGCTATATAAATTTAGTAAAATTATTCAACTGTATATTTTTGATGGGTATCTGTCATGATGTATAAACTATGCCTCCAAAAAAGCTGTACAAAATATTCAGAAATAGAATTGGCTGCTAGATAAAATCTTGAGACATCAAGCTCTATAGATTGGCTGTCTATCTCTGCAACAGAAACATTTACCTCCCAGAGAAACTTGCTGGCTACATCCATCTTGAACAGTGAAAAAAAGGAATTAGGAAGATATTTCAGTGATTCCATTTATTCAAAAGTCTTCACTAGCCAAGCCCATTTTATTTTTATTTTAATTTTTATTGAGATATAATTGGTTTGCAGTGTATGTCAGTTTCAGGTGTACAGCAAGGTGACTCAGTTTTATCTCTGTCTATATATAGAACAGATCTAGATCTGCAAGAATAGACTTACATATGTATCAGTTCAGTTCAGTTCAGTCACTCAGTCATGTCCAGCTCTTTGCGACCCCATGAACCACAGCATGCCAGGCCTCCCTGTCCATTACAAACTCCCAGAATCCACCCAAACCCATGTCCATTGAGTCGGTGATGCCATCCAGCCATCTCATCCTCTGTTGTCCCCTGCTCCTCCTGCCCTCAATCTTTCCCAGCATCAGGGTCTTTTCCAATCAGACAGCTCTTTGCATCAGTGGCCAAAGTATTGGTCAGCTTCAGCATCAGTCCTTCCAATGAACACCCAGCACTGATCTTTAGGATGGACTGGTTGGATCTCCTTGCAGTTCAAGGGACTCTCAAGAGTCTTCTCCAACACCACAGTTCCAAAGCATCAATTCTTCTGTGCTCATCTTTCTTTATAGTCCAACTCTCACATCCATACATGACCACTGAAAAAACCATAGCCTTGACTACATAGACCTTTGTTGGCAAAGTAATGTCTATGCTCTTTAATATGCTGTCTAGTTTGGTCATAACTTTCCTTCCAAGGAGTAAGCATCTTTTAATTTCATGACTGCAGTCACCCTCTGCAGTGATTTTGGAGCCCAGAAAAATAGTCAGCCACTGTTTCCACTGTTTCCCTATCTATTTGCCATGTAGTGATGGGACTGGCTGCATATATGTATATAAATCTATTTCTTTTTCAGACTCCTTTCCATTAGAGGTTATTACAAGATACTGAATATGGTTCCTGTGCTCTTCTGTAGGTTCTTACTGGTTATTGACTTTATATATAGTAATATAAATATTTTAATCTCAAACTTCTAATTTCTATCCCCTCCGCCTTTCCCCTTTAATTCTGATAGTTTGCCACTTCAATTATATCCAAAGAGGCCAAGTTGCTTCTTTTTTTAATAATTTATTTTAATTGGAAAGTAATTACTTTACAATATTTTGATGGTTTTTGCCATACATCAACATGAATCAGCCATAGGTGCACATGTGTCCCCCCATCCTGAACTCCCTCCCACTACCCTCCCCACCCTATCCCCCGGGATGTCCCAGAGTACCAGCTTTGAGTGCCCTGCTGCATGCATCACACTTGGATTGGTCATCTACTTTACATATGGTAATATACATGTTTCAATGCTATTCTCTCAAATCATCCCACCCTCACCTTCTCCACAGAGCCCCAAAATCTGTTCTTTACATCTGTGTCTCTTTTGCTGCCTTGCATATAGGATCATCATTACCATCTTTCTAAATACCATATATATACATTAATATACAGTCATGGTGTTTCACTTTCTGACTTACTTCACTCTGTATAATAGGCTCTAGTTTCACCCAGCTTATTAGAACAGATTCAAATGTGTTCCTTTTTTATAGCTGAGTAATATTCCATTGTGTATATATACCACAACTTCCTTATCCATTCCTCCGTCAGTGGACATCTAGATTGCTTCCATATTCTAGCTATTGTAACAGTCCTACAGTGATCACTGGGGTCCCTGTGTCTCTTTCAATTCTGGTTTCTTCAGTGTGTATGCCCAGCAGTGGGATTGTTGGGTTATATGGCAGTTCTGTTCCCAGTTTTTTAAGGAATCTCCACACTGTTCTCCATTGTGGCTGTACCAGTTTGCATTGCCACAGTGTAAGAGGGTTCCCTTTTCTACACATCCTTTCCAGCATTTACTGTTTGTAGACTTTTTGATGACAGTCATTCAGACTGGTGTGAGATGATACCTCATTGTGGTTTTGATAATGAGTGATGTTGAGCATATTTTCACGTGTTTATTAGCCATTTGTATGCATTCTTTGGAGAAATGTCTGTTTATTTCTTTTTACCACTTTTGATTGGGTTGTTCATTTTTCTGGTTTTGAGCTGCATGAGCTGCTTGTGTATCTTGGAGATTAATTCTTTGTCAGTTGTTTTGTTTGCTATTATTTTCTCCCATTCTGAAGGATGCTGTTTCACCTTGCTAATTGTTTCCTCTATCGTGCAAAAACTTTTAAGTTTAATTAGGTCCCTTTTGTTTATTTTTGTCTTTATTTCCATTACTCTGGGAAGTGGGTCATAGAGGATCTTGCTGTTATTTGTCACAGAGTGTTTTGCCTATGTTTTCCTCTAAGAGTTTCATATTTTCTGGTCTTACATTTAGAACTTTAAACCATTTTGAGTTTATTTTTGTGTATGGTGTTAGAAAGTGTACCAGTTTCATTCTTTTACATGTAGTTGACCAGTTTTCCCAGCACCACTTGTTAAAGAGACTGTCTTTTCTTCATTGTATATTTTTACTTCCTCTGTCAAAGATAAGGTGTCCATAAGTAAGTAAGTAAGTGTTAGTCACTCAGTCATGTGTGACTCTTTGTGACCCCATGGACTATAGCCCACCAGACTCCTCTGTCCATGGGATTCTCCAGGCAAGAATATTGAAGTGGGTTGCCATGCGCTTCTCCAGGGGATCTTCCCAGTCCAGGGTTTGAACCCTGGATGCCTGCATTTCAGGCAGATTCTTAACCATCTGAGCCACCAGGGAAGCCCTAAGGTGTCCATAGGTGCATGGATTTATCTCTGGACTTTCTATTTTGTTCCACTGATTTACATTTCTGTCTTTGTGTCAGTATCATTCTGTGTTGATGACTGTAACTTTGTAGTAGAGTCTGAAGTCAGGAAGGTTGATTCTTTCACTTCCTTTCTTCTTTCTCAATTGCTTTGGCTATTAGAAAGTTTTTGTGTTTCCATACAAATTGTGAAATTATATGTTCTAGTTCTGTGAAAACTACTGTTGGTAGCTTGAATCAGATTGCATTGAATCTATAGATTCCTTTGGATAGTATATTCATTTTCACTATATTGATTCTTCCAATCCATTAACATGGTGTATTTCTCTATCTATTTGTGTCATCTTTGACCCAACACTGTCATCAGTGTTTTATAGTTTTCTACATATAGGTCTTTTGTTTCTTTAGGTAAATTTATTCCTAAGTATTTCATTTCTTTTTGTTACAATGGTGAATGGGATTGTTTCCTTAATTTCTGTTTTTTCATTGTTAGTATATAGGAGTGCAAGGGATTTCTGTGTATTAGTTTTATATCCTGCAACTTTATTATATTCATGGATTAACTCTAGTAATTTTCTGGTGGTATCTTTAGGATTTTCTATGTAGAGGATCACATCATCTGCAAACAGTGAGAGTTTTACTTCTTTTCCAGTCTGGATTCCTTTTACTTCTTTTTCTTCTCTGATTGCTGTTGCTGTGAATTCCAAAACTAGCTGGATAGTAGTGGTGAGAGTCAGCACCCTTGTCTTCTTCCTGATTTTAGAGGAAATGCTTTCATTTTTTTGTCATTGAGGATGTTTGCTTTGGGTTTGTTGTATATGGCTTTTATTATGTTGAAGTATGTTCATTCTATGCCTGCTTTCTGGAGAGTTTTTATAATAAATGGGTGCTGAAGTTTTTAAAAGGCTTTCTCTGTGTCTTTTGAGATAATTATATGGTTTTTATCTTGCAATTTGTTAATATGGTGCATCACATTAGATTCTTGCATCCTTGGAATAAAACCCACTTGTTCATGATGTATGATCTTTTTAATATGTTGTTGGATTCTGTTGCCAGAATTTTGTTGAGGATCTTTGTGTCTATGTTGATCAGTGACATTAGGCCAAGTCATTTCCAAGGTCCCTTTTCTCCAAGTTACTGGAAAATATTTAACTGTGGTCCCACATACGACTGCACTCTCTCTCTCTCTCTCTCTCTCTCTCTCTCTCACACACACACACACACACACACACACATTACCACTTCATAAATAACCTACAAAGCTCCTTTCTTGCTGGAGAAATATTACCTGGCTTCCCCAAAAACTTACAAATAAATCTTTAACATATTTGAGTTTTGTAGACATGGAAAATAGTTTTTAAATGGGGGAGAATATATGCTACAGTAGTCTTTTCAGGTATTCATAAATTTCTCCAAGTAGAAGTGGAGCACTGAGATATATATTATTCATTATTTAAAACCAGAAAGGGTGGGGAAAAGATGGAAAACGTGAGTATATGTGCAAAGTAGGGCATTTGCTTCTTCAAAATACAAATAAAATATTTTGGAGGAAAGGATTTAAAGTAAGAATTTTAAAGTGTTGGTTGGTTGCCTATAAATTTATTTTTCAAATCAATCAGATGATACAAGGCAATACTCTAATGAATGAAACACTTCTTTCCAATTAATAGATTCAGCTTGTGGTTGCAATAGCCTTTTCAGAACTGACTTAACCAAAAAGTGACAATGGAAATAGTGAGCGGTTTCTTTTCTGAGGCTCTGTGTATCATTCTACTATTACTACTGTGGAAATCATGAGTTGGTACAACCAGGTCTGGTTTGAGTAGGATGGCATTAAGAAACAGATTAGATTCAGACACACCATAAATATCGCACAGTGACTTACATAGCAGGCCAAGTCAAAGCCTGGTGAACCAATATTTCATCCTAAGTACAGTGCATATGGAGGATGTCCAAAGAAGTTTCTGATTGCTGCTACCCCAGCAAGACTTTTTTCCATTAATGATGGAGCTCATGGCAACATTATTCTGTGCAGCTTCTCTTCTGCTCATGGGTGTGGGCCCATAAGCAAATGATACTTTTAGAATTTTTTTGCTCATATAGTTCAGGACTTCTTCAGTGTGAGATTCTTATAAGGTAATTTTTTTTTTTAAGTGGACTCTCATAAGACTATTTATATTATTCCCAAAATGTTTTTGTTGCTGTTGAAGTGTATATTACCTCCGTAAATCATTCATGTCAGTAGTCTCCAAAGAGAGTTAGGAGCATACATATAATGAAATGAGCAGGGTAATCTATTAGGGAATGAGGACAAAGTACTAGAACTTCCATTTCAATTGTTATCTAATGTTAAAAAATATTAATTAATAGCTTAAGCTTCATCAGGATTTAGTATATGGATTAGAAATGATACATTCATCTGATTGTGTGAGTTGGTCACAAATGGTCTGTGGGTTACTCTGAAGGAAGACCGAAGTCCCACCTTTTGGAGGGACTGACTCAGTATCAGTCCTGCATGTTTATGAACTTAAAGCACAGTATACTTCACAAAGTAAAAGATGGCCTTAAATCTGTGGGTTGAAACATAGCAGAAAAGTACAAATATAAGAAACTCAAACATGGCAGCAACAGTTCTGGGAGTAGCTCTTTGGCAACCCACCACAAAGTCAGAACAATGGCTACCTAATCATATCTGTCAAGAAGATGGCCAGTTACTACCTTATATTGGATCATATGAGACTTTAGCAATACTGAACTGGAGTTTTTGTGTGTCATCATTTGAATTAAACCAGTGAATGGCCTCCCAGTTTCTACCAGTCTCCACACTTTCCTCCGCTGTCTTCTGCCTGACCCTCTTCACTCTACGTTTGGTTCCAGGCCTCCGTAGGCATTTGAGTTTCTTATCTGATTTGTCTAATCAGTATCTTTATACTTTATTGTTTAACATTTTGTAATTAAATCTGTCAAAATAAATGTCATATCCCTCATAAAAAAAAGATGGCCAATTGTTAAAATTATAAAGAAAATTTATTGAAGTTAAATTTTACATCCACCTTTGTTAATAAAGAAGTAATGTGTGTTGAAGCTTAGTTAATGATAGTAGAACACAGAGTGTTTGTTGAAGTCATTTTTTTTTTTTTCCATTGGATAGGCAATCAAGCCATTTGGAGACCACCCAGTAAGAAACATCACTTAGAATTTGCTTCCATGATTCTTGGTGTTTCTGGCTGAGAGATATGTATTGGGAGATATATATCAGGAGACATGTATGTGAATTCAGAGTGGCAGCTCAGAAACTGGCAAATACCAAATATCAGAAATGGGTGAATTCCGTGATTTATTGTACATTTGATATTCTGAATATGTGAGCTTTGATAACTGCATTGGTTGCTAAGTGTCTGGTCATCTTTGTCAAAATCTGGACCATTGTCCTTGTGTTCCACTCGCCCAGTGTTACATTCAGTCAGACATTGACATTTGAAAATGAAAAGTAGCACAATTCTGAGAGCGGAATAAAAATTTCAAGTTAGATGTCAGGAGGTAAAAGGCTAATCATGAAAGCCTAAAGTACATGTGAATTCATAACAACTGACCCTCACATCTGGAGAAGAAGAAGACATATATTTGGATTAACTCAGCTATTCTGCTAGTAGTCATCTGCCTAGAGGTTCCAACTTTTTACATTACGTTGAATTAATTAGTTGAATATTTATTGAATGCCTACTAAGTGATGAGTGCTAGAAATAATTGATGTCATTTATTCCACATTTTCTCTGCCTGCTGCTGCTGCATAGTCGCTTCATTCTTGTCTGACTCTGTGTGACCCCATGGACAGCAGCTCACCAGGCTCCTCTGTCCACGGGATTCTCCAGGCAAGAATACTGGAGTGGATTGCCATTTCCTTCTTCATTTCTCTACCTGGCTGTGGGCTAAACCTCTTGAATATATCACTATGATGAATGCTATAACATTTAAATTAGGTGTTATAATTCCAATTATAGAAATAAGGAAATTGAAGGACAAAGAGGCAAATTACTTGGCCCACTTCTAAACAGGAATTTCTGGAACGGCCTCAAATCTGTGATGCTGGTTAGTCCTCTTGATGGATGGAATACTATAGAGAGGGTGGAACGGTAGGGAGGAAGGAAAGAAGAACCTTGGGATGTGGGAGGGCAGCAGCCTCTCTCAGATCAGAGCTACTTTCTTGTGGAAATTGCCTGGTCTGGTCCCTTGCCTTCAAATTCATCTAGCTGTGCTATAATATTTGAAACTCCACAAGCTCTAGACCCAGTCTGACACCTATGAAGGAGAAATTTACTTCTAGAACTGTAGCTCTAGGTTTGTGTTGCAGGATTAGGTCAGTTTTGCAGCTCTGTCCATTCTGATCTTGATTTTGTGGCATCCCAGTATCTGCCCTTCTGCCCAGCCCTCTACGGCTGCTCCCCCTCAGGACCTCTCAGAGACTGAAGTCTGTGGCATCTGTTGCCAGGTGTTTTTCAAGCCCCCCATAGTCTTGTTGAGTGTTTGCTTATGAGTGATATCAGCATCCTCTAAATCCTGTCACTTGCCCTGTTCTTGTTTGAATAAACTCGCTAGGTATCAGCTCTAATTAGAAGGCACTGGTATTGTTACCTCTAACTTCCTGAGAAGTTTGTTTACTCTTTGAATTGCAGATCATCTTGCTCTGCCCTCCTGCTTAGAAGGTTTCCTTTTAGGCTGATCCAGCTGCTCTGCTTGAAGTCTTCCTTCTTCTGTTCATTAATCTGGCATCCTTCCCAGGCCTGAGCCTCAATTAAAACAAGGCAGACATATTTTAAAATTGTGACATTTGTCTTGACTCCTCCTCAGGTCCGTCTGCCTTTGTGTTGCTTCTACTCTTTGATATTCAGGTTTTAAAATTGGCGTCATTAACCTCATCATCACCATCATCATTTTCTTCATCATTATCTGTACTTTGGTTTCATATATTTATTTTGTTTTAATAAAAGACACTGAATAAAGGTGAAGTTCTCACGTTTTCCTAGTTGACCTCTCTGCTCTGTTTCTCCCTAAGTTCAGCTCAGTTCAGTCACTCAGTCATGTCCGTCTCTTTGTGAACCCATGGACTGCAGCATGCCAGGCTTCCCTGTCCATCACCAACTTCAGAGCTTGCTCAAACTCATGTCCATTGGGTCAGTGATACCATCCAACCATTTCATCCTCTGTCATCCCCTTCTCTTCTCACCTTCAATCTTTCCCAGCATCAGGGTCTTTTCCAATGAGACAGTTCTTCGCATCAGGTGGCCAAAGTGTTGGAGTTTCAGCATCAGTCCTTCCAATGAATATTCAGGACTGATTTCCTTTAGGATGGACAGTTTGGATCTCCTTGCAGTCCAAGGGACTCTCAAGAGTCTTCTCCAACACCACAGTTCAAAAGCATCAATTCTCTTGTGCTCAGCCTTCTTGATGGTCCAACTCTCACATCCATACATGACCACAGGAAAAACCCTAGCTTTGACTAGACAGGCCTTTGTCAGCAAAGTTAATGTCTCTGCTTTTTAATACACTGTCTAAGTTTGTCGTAGCTTTTCTTCCAAGGAGCAAACATCTTTTAATTTCATGACTGCAGTCACCCTCTGCATTGATTTTGGAGCCCCCCAAATAAAGGCATCTAATATCATCAGTTCCAGTTGATATTATCATACTTCTCTACATATAGAAATATGTTAATCACTCAGTTATGTCTGACTCTTTGCAACACCATGGACTGTAGCCCACCAGATTCTTCTGTCTATGGAACTATCTAGGCAAGAATACTGGAGTGGGTTGCCATTCCCTTCTCCAGGGGATCTTTCTGACCCAGGGATTGAACCCAGGTCTCCTGCATTGCAGTCAGATTCTTTACACTCTGAGCCACTAAGGAAGCCATATATTTCTACATATATCTGGGCATAAATAGTTAAATACCGGTGTTTACTGAGCACTTAGTATACACTTAGCACCGTTCTAAGTTGTTTATATATATCCCTTTCTTACATATAACTGTTAAATATATATACATATATATATAAGTACTTTTCAAATTCTTTTTAATGATAGGTTATTGTCAGATACTGGGCATAATTCCCTGTGCTAAACAGTGTACCCCTGTTTATTGATTTTATATTTAGTAGTATGTATATGTTAATCCCAAGCCCCGAAACTAATCTGTCTCTCTATACTATCTCCTTTGGGCTTCCCCGGTGGCTCAGATGGTAAAGAATCTGCCTGCAATGCGGGAGACCTGGCTTTGATCTCTGGGCTGGGAAGGTGCCCTGGAGAACAGAATGGCTACCCACTCCAGTGTTCTGGCCTGGAGAATTCCATGGACAGAGGAGCCTGGTAGGCTTCAGTCCATCTGTTTGCAAAGAGTTGGACACGACTGAGTGACTTTCACTATCTCCTTTGGCAACCATAAGCTTGTTTTCTATATCCGTGAGTCCATTTCTATTGTGTAAATAAGTTTGTATTATTTTTTTTAGATTCCACATATAGGTGGTACCATATCATGTTTATCTTTCTCTGTCTGACTTACTTTAGGAGTATGATCATCTCTATGTTGCTGCAAATGACATTATTTCATTCTTTTGTGTGTGTGTGTGTGTGTATACATACCACATCTTCTTTACATTTAAATTGCTTTTGCTCCTTGGCTATTGTAAATAATGCTGCTATGAACATTGGGGTGCATGTATCTTTTTTAATTAGAATCTTCTCTGGGTATATGCCAAGGAGTAGGATTGCAAGATCATAAGATGTTTATTTTTAGTTTTTTGAGAAACCTTGATACTGTCCCCCGTAGTGGCTGTACCAACTTATATTCCCACCAATAATGTAGGATGGTTCCTTTTTCTCCATACTCTTTCCATTATTCACTATTTGTAGATTTTTAAATAATGGCCACTCTTACTGGTGTTAGGTGATACCTCATTGTAGTTTTGATTTGTATTTTTCTAATAATTAGCTCTATTGAACATCTTTTCATGTGCCTGTTGACCACGTGTATGTCTTCTTTGGAGAAATGTCTGTTCAAGTCTTCTGCCCATTTTTTGATTGGATTGTTCTTGGTATTAAGCTGCATTTGATATTGAGCTGTTTGTTGTATGCTAATGTTTTTAACCACTGTAATGGTATGAAACCTTTAGTAGTATTTCTTATAGTAATTTTTCTAAAGACTCAAAAATGCACCGAAAAAATTTCCCTTGACTTATTTTTCTCTAAGCATTGCATTTTTGAGATATATTTAATCCAACTGTTCATATTTACTGCCATATGATATCATGTCAGCAATGTCCATCATAATATACTGTATTCTCCTCAGGGACATCTAGAGTACTTCTGGTTTTTTGCTACTACAAACTTGGCAGCAATGAACATTGGTGTGCACGTCTTGTTAACAGCCACTTTGCCCTCCAACTTTATTTTTAGTTTTTTGAAATGTGTCTATTTCACCAGTGCCTCTGTCAATTGATAGGATGAAATTGTTAATTGAAATGATTCCTACCAATATCTGACTGATGGATAAATCTGATTCTTTGTTGGACTTTTCAGTTGGTTAAGTTGAAAGAGTTTAATCTCTAATGGTTGATGTAATGCTGTGAAGATTTTCAGAAATTAGGAAGGGTGGATTTGAAGGTTGTATATGTGGGGAGATAATCCCAGTGCCTTTGGGACTCACCTTTCTATTCTTATCATGGAAATCTGGGTCTCTATGGGAGTCTTTGTTTCAACACCAATATTTCACAGTGGTTCAGACACAGCCTGAATCAGTGCTCCTTTTCTTATGTTACAAATTGTAAATGTAAGGGCAGAATATTTATTGGATTAAAAATTATTCTGAAGTATTGTTGTCATGAGACTTTAAGATATAGGAAAACATGTTTCTAAATGTGGTGGTTCAGATGGTTACGAATCTGCAGGAGACCTGGCTTTGATCCCTGGGTCTGGAAGATCCCCTGGAGGAGGGCATGGTAATCCACTCCAGTATTCTTGCTGGGAGAATTCCATAGACAGAGGAGCATGGCAGGCTACCGTGGAGTCACAAAGAATTGGACACTATTGAGTGACTCTTACACTTCACATGGGGTGAATATATTTGCATACTACATGAGATTTCCTCTGCAGTCCAAGTCGCCTTGCTCTACAGTCGTTTGTGTGCCTTTTGAATCAAGCTGGTCCAAGTAGAAACATCAGAAAACTATCTACCAGGTAGACAGTGCTTCCCCTGTGACTCAGCTGGTAAAGAATTCACCTGCAGTGCGCGAGATCTGGTTCGGTCCCTGGGTTGGGAAGACCCCTTGAGAAGGGAAAGGCTAACCGGTACTCCAGTATCTACAGGAAGCCCAAGAATAGTTAATATTGTGAAAACTGCAGTCTTTTATTCATGGAGAAGCTTCACCAGAATCTAGGTTTTTTCTGGATGAACTCATTGTGAATGAACTCAGTTGTTTGTCTGCTATTTTATGATTTTATATGTGTGTGGCTCTCCATATACACCTGGGTGCATGGCACAGGTGTTGTCTAGAAATGGAACAAACCCTGGGCCTGGACATTAATAATAAGAAAAATAGAATTTCCCATTAATTATGCTCCATCAAGGAAGAACACTGGGCTTAGAATTAGAACATCTGGTTCTAATTCTAACACTTACTGATTTGGTGAAATTGGGCAAGTTATTGTAAATGGGAATCATTACTGATCTCCTGTTGTAAGGTGATTATAATAATATCTTCTAAATTAGTATAATTTATCCAAATAAATTTTAAAAATCTAAAGTTAATAAATACTGAGTGGTATACCCAAGGCACTAGTGATTTACATTGAAATATTCTTTACAAATTTACTATAAAAGAGATTTATTAATATCTCTTTCGTAGAGTTGCTATGAGAAGAAAAAATGGCTTGATATGTGTAGGGCTTTATGTATGAGAAAAACCTTGGCCATGTGGTAAGCCTTCTATTACTGTGATTCTTTGTTTCGGGAATCACTCTACCAGTGGCTCCAAGTAAGAATAATGGGTACTAGTTACCTTAAAGTTTAAGTGTAATATATCTCAATCTAGGAATCTAACTACTTCTCCTCAGGGAAGGCAAAAATCAATAGTTTAATGAAATGAACCCACTTTCCCCTCTCTTACCCCACAAATATGAAGTAGATCTGCAGAGAGGATGAGATACCATCTTTTAGGAAGTATGAATTGTTTAAAGTCGTAGTTACTCCATCCTCCATAAGAAAGGATTAAGTATTTGTTCTCTGACCTTTCCACAGGATTGAGAGTGCCTAAACTGTTTTTTCCTCCCACTCCATATATAAGTCACAGATGAGGAAATATTTGTTAGAAAACGCTGAGCAACGGAACTGATCGGTCGTCTGTTCTTTAGGCTTGAGCATGGAGAATAGGCCCAGAGATGGGACAGAGTTGAGAGAGAAATGCCAGGGTGGAGCCCGTATGAAGGATATGTGAGTGGAATCTGACTGAAGTGAGGTGACTGAGTACTAAGATTTTTTTCAATCACAACTCTCTCCCAGGGGCCATATTTTTGTTAAAGGAGGTAAGAGGGTGTGGTGTGGGTCACCTGAGATGGGCCTGAGGTGAGGAGGAAAAAGCTGAGCCATGGACAGAAACCCCATGTCAGGGAGTTAGGCAGGAAGATCCCCCTGGAGGCCCCACCTGAGGATCCGTGAATGCCTCTCATGAGCAAGTCAGCGTGAAGCTGAAAGGGGAAACCCCAGACAGTGGTCTGTCACCAAGGAAGAGAAGCCGATTTACCACGTGTGGTTGCTTGCAGAATGCCATTGGTTTTCTCCTTCATTCTTGCTTCAATCCCAGAAGAGGACTGACAGCAAAGATGATGAGAAGTAGCTTGAGAGAAGACCCAGGCCCCATCCGTGCCTTCCCCACCTCCTGCTCCCAGCCTACAGAGCATTGTCTAGCCTATCATGGATAGTTGTTGCTGTTATTCAATTGCTCATTTGTGTCTGACTCTGCAATCCCATGGACTGCAGCACACCAGGCTCCTCTGTTCTTCGCTGCCTCCTGGAGTTTGCTCAGACTCACATCCATTGAGATGAGGATGCCGTACAACCGTCTCATCCTCTGTCACCTGCCCTCTCCTCCCGCCCTCAATCTTTCCCAACATCAGGGTCTTTTCCAATGAGTCAGCTCTTCATGTCAGGTAGCCAAAGTAATCAAGGATGGTAGAAGAAAAGAACTGTGAATTGAATGTGAGATTAAGGTTTTCAAGTGAAAAGCATCCAAACTAGTTTGAAAATTTATGAAATTGGACTTAAATATCATCAGGGAGCCCAACTCCAAGGGGAATGGAGGCTTGACAAAGAATATTTTACTCAAAAAATTAAAACGTTTTAGTGGGTATACCACAGGTTGATAGCATCTCAATGATATCAGTTATTAATTATTCATTATAAATACCTCCCTTTATAGGACAGATGTCCTGAGAAGTTGTTCTTCCAGATGAATCTTAAGAGATTTTTACTCAGTCTTGGCAGAGATGAAAGTTGGCCTGCTTTCTATGTGGCTAATCTTAGATTGTTCATGCGTTTGTTCATTTATTCAATCTACATTTATTGGGTATTTAGCGTGCCAGACCCTGAACTACTGAATCAGACTCTTGGGATAATTAAGCAGGCCAAATGCTCAGTTCACATGATTTCACATGGATTGCAAAAACTTCTTTTCTGAAGCTTTTGAGGCATTGGCAGACACTGCACAAAATACCTTGTGGGCTTTACAACCAAATAGCACCTGCAACTGCCTGGTAGAAATAATGATGACTATGCATCTTGGGTTTTCCAGGGACTGCCTTGGTTTATTATAATTTTTTTTTCAATAAAGTAAATTTATTCAATATGTAGATAAATGGAATTCATTTTTCATGACTTTGTAACACTTTGCATTTAAATGATAAAACATCCTTTGTTGTACTACATGCCCCAATTTTTTATTTGAAAAATGTGACTGGTTAATGCAAGAAATTTTTCAAAAGTGAATTTAGATCTGGATTATGATGACAAAAATGTGGAAGTTATTGTTTCCTGGACCCAGCTTTCCTGGCAGTTGTATCTCTTGGCATATGACAAGTTTTAAGGGTAGAACAAGCTGAGCTGTAAAGCAACAGTTTGCTTTATGCCAGTTTTAACCCACAGTGATGCAAAGTTCACTAATTCCCTGTTCTTTCAAAGGTAATGGATTGAGGCATGTGAGTCTTCACTCAGATTATACTTCCTGCAAGATAAAATAAAAGATGCAAGAGGGAGAGGATTGAGGGAGAGAGACAAAGAGAAAAAGAGACTTAGAAAAACACAGAGGAGAGAGAGAACCAGGGAGAAATAGTTGGTAACCATCTCAGCTCTCATCTCAAAATAATTTCTTACACAAGCTATTCAAGAAGCATGATGAGGATAATATTCAGCTCTTGTTTTCAGATTCCTTTTAGCTTTATTGTGGAATAATTTAATTAAAATATGTTTTTATTACCATTTTACAGCTTCTGCCCACTCTCTTTACTGCTATAATTTCCTGAAAAGGAGATGGGTGACATACTGTGGGCATCCCTGGTAGCTTTTCAATCAATTCATATCTTCTGAGTTAGTTTCATTTTGCCAAAGGAATCCTTTTCTTATTTAGCATTCTTGTCACTGAAAATGAGTGATCTGATTATCTGATGTACTGCACAGTTATGGGGAAAAAAGTTATTTAAAATTGTAAAATCTCCTTGACTATGAAAGGCTTAGAGAAGGGAAACCTGGTGATAAAACATTTCTTTTAATGATGTGCCTTTCTGCTTTCCCGAGTGTGGTAGGCAGAATAATGCCCCCCCCACCCTTGCCCATTCTGATCTTCAGAACCTGTGAATATGGTAGCTTACATGGGACTGTAAGCTACTGTATGCACAAGGGACTTTGCTTATGTAATTAATTTAAGGATCTTGAGATTGGAGTTTATCCTGTATAATACAGGTGGGTCCACTGTAATCACAGGGTTCTTAAAAGTGAAAGAGGGAGGCAGAAATGAGGTCATAGAAAGAGACATGCTGATGGAATCAGTCGGAGAGATGCTGTGTTGCTGGCTTTGAAGATGAATGGTGGGGCCATCAGCCAAGGAATGTGGGCCACCTCTAGAAAGAGATTGTTCTAGCAAGGGAACAGATTGTTCCTTCACAACCTCCAGAGGGAACACAGCCCTGCTGACATTAACTTTAGCCAAGGAAATCCTTGTTAGCCTTAGAAATTATACAGCTGTGAGATAATAAATTTGTGTTATTTTAAGTTATAGCAGCAGTAGAAAACCAATACATTAAATATCCTTTTTGTGCATAGGTTGAATCCTAAATTATTGACTTTTAATTACATTTGTTCATAAAAGTCTTCCTAATTTCACTAGCCTTTCACTGCAATATTTTATGTAGTTGAAGATGTAATATTGGCAGCAGATTTCTCACCACTCTATACTTCCTTTCTAATTGATGCCCTTTTTAGAAACCAATTTTCAGTGGCAGCATACTTACGCTTGGACAGTTCCATTACTACTTACTCTCAAGTCTAATTTTAATCAAATTTGTCAGTAGATGGAAGACCCAAGCCAGACAAGGCTTCATGAATTTTATAACAGTTGATAAGACAGGAAGGAATACTCTTCTTTTTTTTTTTTAATGTTTGGGAGATTTGCTTTAATTTGAATTCTAGGAGTGAAATCTGCCAAGATCACTTTCATGTTGCACTGTCATGGTAATATTCTGTGGCCAGTAATGTTATCTAGAAAGGAAGTCATTTCTTTGGAACAAACATTAGTGCCTGAGAGGAGAATCTTGGTATAATTCAGTTGGTCACTTCACTAATTGGAAGCTACAAATCAATGTGAACTTGTGATTCACTTATATAGAGGTTAGTTTTTCAAGCACTTTATTTTACCTGCCATGCACTTTTTCAAACAATCCCTATTGCTCTGTGTCACATTGAATTTTAAACAATTCTCACTGAATTTTCTCAAACACTCACACCATATGAATGGAAAGGTAAGAAAAGAAGAATTTGTGGCAGCTTTTTTTTCCTTCATAGCTTTAATAGGAGCTTTGTAATGGCTGTACAGGCTTTGGATTAAGGCAGTGCCTCTGCTACAAGTTCACTTGTGACAGAGACAGCAACACTCCGGGAAGTCCTTAAGCATCTAACAAATGTCAGACAGTGGTTTCTCGGGTTCTTGACAGTGGGTAGCTAAATCCCACTGTGACTGCTAACTGTATAATTTGTCACAGTAGATTGAATTTTTAAAACATTTTATTAAAAAAAATTATTTATTTGACTGTGCTGGGTCTTTAGTTGCTGCATGTGAATTTTTTTTTTCCATTTATTTTTATTAGTTGGAGGCTAATTACTTTACAATATTGTAGTAGTTTTTGTCATAAACTGACAAGAATCAGCCATGGATTTACATGTATTCCCCATCCCGATCCCCCCTCCCACCTCCCTCTCCACCCGATTCCTCTGGGTCTTCCCAGTGCACCAGCCCTGAGCACTTGTCTTATGCATCCAGCCTGGGCTGGTGATCTGTTTCACCCTAGATAATATACATGTTTTGATGCTGTTCTCTCGAAACATCCCACCCTCGCCTTCTCCCACAGAGTCCAAAATTCTGTTCTGTACTTCTGTGCTCTTTTTCTGTTTTGCATATAGGGTTATCATTACCATCTTTCTAAATTCCATATATACGCGTTAGTATACTGTAATGGTCTTTATCTTTCTGGCTTACTTCACTCCGTATAATGGGTTCCGATTTCATTCATCTCATTACAACTGATTCAAGTGAATTCTTTTTAATGGCTGAGTAATATTCCATGGTGCATATGTACCACAGCTTCCTTATCCATTCGCCTGCTGATGGGCATCTAGGTTGCTTCCCTGTCCTGGCTATTATAAACAGTGCTGCGATGAACATTGGGGTGCACGTGTCTCTTTCAGCTCTGGTTGCCTCAGTGTGTATGCCCAGAAGTGGGATTGCTGGGTCATGTGGCAGTTCTATTTCCAGTATTTTAAGATATCTCCACACTGTTCTCCATAGTGGCTGTACTAGTTTGCATCCCCACCAAGAGTGTAAGAGGGTTCCCTTTTCTCCACACCCTTTCCAGCTTTTACTGCTTGTAGACTTTTGGATAGCAGCCATCCTGACTGGCGTGTAATGGTACCTCTTTGTGGTTTTGGCTTGCATTTCTCTGATAATGAGTAATGTTGAGCATCTTTTCATGTGTTTGTTAGCCATCTGTATGTCTTCTTTGGAGAAATGTCTGTTTAGTTCTTTGGTCCATTTTTTGAATGGGTCATTTATTTTTCTGGAATTGAGCTGCAGGAGTTCCTTGTATATTTTTGAGACTAATCCTTTGTCTGTTGCTTCATTTGCTATTATTTTCTCCCAATCTGAGGGCTGTCTTTTCACCTTGCTTATAGTTTCCTTTCTTGTGCAAAAGCTTTTAAGTTTCATTAGGTCCCATTTGTTTATTTTTGCTTTTATTTCCAATATTCTGGGAGGTGGGTCATAGAGGAGGACCAGAGGGCTTCACAGCTGAATTCTACCAAAAATTTAGAGAAGAGCTAACACATATCTTATGCATGTGAATTCTTAGTTGGGGCATGTGGGATCTAGTTCCTGGACCAGGGATTGAATCTGGGCTTCCTGAATTAGGAGTGTGGAGTCTTAGCCACTGGACCACCAGGGAAGTCCTGGTGGATTGATTTTTAACAACAATATTCACATGGCTTAATTTTTCAAAGTGTTGAATGAAGAGAAAAGCCTTTATGAGACACAAAGTAATTTTTCCAAAGGTCCGTGATACTAGTTTGTGGAAATACTTTCCAATTTGAAATCAGTAACTACCACATAGAAAGTAAAATTATACAATCATTAAAAACTGGAGCTGGAAGTATCCTGACCTTCTGCTTCCTGCTTCCTTTTAGTTTCCAACCCTTCTCATCCCACAGGCTGTTTTTCTCTCTCTCTCCAGAAAGAAAATGTTCACTGCAGAGAAGTTAAGAGCCTTTGGAAGACAATTCTGTCTTCTCTTCAATAACAACAAAGCATCTGCCAACTAGCAAACTAACATAAATCTGCATCAGCTATGTCCTTCTTCCTTCTCTTCATGTTGATCTCCCTACTGTCTAACATTTTGAATTTTACCCACTCTGGTGTGCTTCAGAACTTTACACTTGTTTCTTTATCTTACATGGTAAAACGTACCCTCTAACTTGAATACTTTTCATTAATTCTCAAACATGATTATATCTTTTATTTTTTAAGAAGAGTTAAAAAAAATCCTCATTACCCTTCAGATTTTGCATTCTCTTTTCCTCCCCTCTATAGCCAAATTTCTTCCAGTTGCTTCTGAGTGCACCTCAGTTTGGCATTTGATCCCCTGACTCCACCAAAATTGTTCTCATTTATGTCCTCAATACTGTCCATTTCACTAAACTGAATGGACACTTTCACTTCTCTTCCCTTTCAGCAGCTTTCAACATGTCCTCCTTCTTAAAACTCAAAACTTTGAGTTCTGTGATACAACACTTCCTCGGCATTTCTCCTGCCTGTCTGTTCATTCTTTCCTTATTTCTGTTATGGGCTCAACCTCTAATACCTGCCCATTGGCTAGTGGAATTACTTACAGTTCATTTTTGGTTCTTTTTTCTCTCTACCTGCCATTCTCCTTCTAGGCCATGTAACTTTTGCCCCAAACTTTAATTATAATTTCTAAGCTGATGAATCCCAAATATCTTGTTGTAGTCTAGACTCTTCTTTTGTTTCACGTCTGAATATCCACCTGCCAACTCGGCACTTTGTCTTAAGTAGCTCAAGTTACCCAGTCAAATATGTCCAAGAATATAACGCAGTTAACCTGTATCCTGTCCTTTCACCTTGGTCTCTTTCAAGCAGATGCCATCAGTAATACTATCAGCGAATACACCAACATTCACCCATGGATGCAAGCAAGCCAGGAGGTATTGGATCATCCTTGACAAATCCTTCTAATTCACTAAGCCAGTCCTGTTCCACACTACATCCTGTTATTTTACTTTCCAAAGGCTCACTCAAATATGCCAAGTACTCATCATTTTTGTCAATTACAACCTAGTCTAAGCTACCCAGTAGCTGCTTCCCTTCCACTTCATTTTCTACAGTTAGCTAGATCTTTTCATAGTACAAATCTGAACAGGATACTTTCCAGGTTAAAACCCTTTAACAGTTTCCCACTGCTCATGAATAAAAACACAAGCCTATGATCTTTGAGAGGCTTCCTTGGTGGCTCAGATGGCAAAGAATCTGCCTGTAATGCCAGATACTTGGGTTGGATCCATGCGTTGGGAAGATCGCCTGGAGAAGGGAATGGCTCCCCACTCCAGTATTCTTGCCTGGAGAATCTCATGGGCAGAGGAGCCCGCTGGGCTCAGTCCATGGGGGCATTTTATCTGGCCCATCACTACTTCTGCGGTGTCTGTGAGTACTAGGTCCCCATTCTCTTTAGTTGGCTCCAGGCACATAGTCTATCTTTCCGAAATATGTGTCACATTCCTGCAACCACAGTGCCTTTGTATTTGCTTGGAGATGCTTCTCTCATCTTGTTCCCTGTTGAACACCTACATATGATGCATCCTCTCCTCATGGACTGTTTTATTGGCTCCTCTCACTTGACCACGTGCCTGCATGAGATCATGTGTTTCTCCTTCATAGCGCTTAGAACAGTTACAGTTTAATATGCATTTGTCTAATGGATTAATATAATATTTACTTCTTGAAATATACTTGGAGGAAAATGATAGATTATTGTTTCTGATTAGTTGAAGTCAGTTAGCAAAGGTGACTGGGGAAAAAGTTTGTTGAAGGCATACATGGAGAGCACTTACAAATTATTTTAATCTGTTTTAGAGAAGCTTGACTGAATCTCAGAGAGGCGAGTCACTCAAACTGAAATTCAGGCTCCATAATACTAATATTAGGGCAGATTAGTGGTATAATGTTATGTTTCTAAATATGCTTTATGCTCTGTTTATACATTAATACAAATCTCAGTGGGGGTAGTGTCAATTATTTCAATAGTGATGACACTGGAAGAGTTATAGGTAAAGTCTGCATTCAACATCTGCTCCATGTACTTAACTTTTATAGACAATCACCCAATCCTAAGTTTCTAATCTAAATTGCTGTACCTGATGAAACTTCTGTGAAGGCAAACTTTCTGACCTGGATTAGCTAGAAATATATGCATGAGAGAGAAAAGGACTCCACAGGAAGTAGTTACAAGAAATCCTAGTTACGTGTGTGTTGGCCTGGCTTAAACTCTAAATTTTGTGATGGCAAATTCTTTCCATTGCCTGTGTGCTTGCTAAATTGCTTCATTCATATCTGTGTGACCCTATGGATTGCAGCATGCCAGGCTCCTCTGTCCATGGGATTCTCCAGGCAAGAATACTGGAGTGAATTGCCATGCCTCCCTCCAGGGGATCTTCCTGACCCAGGGGTAGGACCTTTGTTTCTCACACCTCCTACATTGGCAGGCAGGTTCTTTACCACTAGGCCACCTGGTAAAAGCTAGCCAGTCATTTGACTATTTGTTCTCAGATCAATTTATGGCATATTTTTATTCTCAGATAAATTTACTGCATATTCCCATGATGATTGTGTGTTGCAATCTAACTAGCTATTAGGTAGGGTCGTGAAATACAAGCAGAAGGGGGAGTTTTTGGTTATATGTCCTTTCATATTGACTTAGGCAGCATCTTTGGCAGAAACTGCATCTCCTCCTTACTTCCAGCTCCTGGCAGATAACCCTTCCTTCATTCAGTGGTCCCAGTCCCCACAGGCAGCTTGCCGGTGGCATGTGCCCCCTTCTAAACTGCTGGCTTTTAGGCTCCAGCAAGATCACTTATGCCTCCTGTAGCTCTGTGAGGTAATACCGGCTTTCCTGCTCCTGCTAGCCTGTGGATTGCTTCATGATCTTCTGTTAAGTTTCTCAGCCCTGTTAGCGCATGTGTAACCATTCACCTGTATTAAAGCTCCTTTATTTGAAATATGTAAATTGATTTATATTTTCCTGGGTAGACCTTTACCAGTACAATCTTTAGGGGGAGGTATCAGGATTAGTTCCGGGAAACAGATCCTCAAGAGCAACTTCGATTGCTTGCTTCTTTTAGCTTGAACACACCACAGAACTTCATTCAGATGGAAAATGGGATACTATAATTAATCTGTCTCATCAAATGGCATCACAATTACTTTAAATTATAACCTAGTTTGTTTGGGATGATGTGCCAATTGAAAACTAGGCTTTGGAGAAACAAGTAGCTGTTGCATTTGACAACAAAAATGGGATCACTGTTTCTGATTGTGCTGGACTGCTCTCAAGTGGAAAATGATAAGTCTAGAGGTTTAAACTCTTATCTCAAGAGACAACCAAGGAATCAGAGGCTTGCTGTGGAATTCTTAGAGTTCTTTGTATCAGGAGGGAAATCCTGTTGAGAATCAGAAGCATGTGTTGTTTGTAGAGTTACCTTGCAAGTTCAAAGCAGGCTTACTAGTTCATTATGTCAGTATTAAGGCATTAATTTTGAAGAATGAATCTCTTCATTCTTTAATGAAGAGTTTGGACAGAGGTGTGCTATTTGAACAGATGCATTTGAATCTGAGAACCATGATCACAATATATCCCAAGTTTCCTTTACCAGCATATTCAACTATGTCTGATGAGGGTTGTCTTCCCTTACTTAAAGAACTTAAAATTTATCCACCTGAAGAAGTTGACTTGAAAAGAGATGCTTATTTTCCTCAAGGCTTGCTCACCAGAAGTACCTCTTGCTGATAGCTCAGGTGAAGTGCAAAGCCTGATCCCAGAATAGATATTTTTTATAGCTAAAGAATTACAAAATATTTGGTAATTTTTATTAGCAGATGCCTGGAAAGCACATGTGGAGATGAAATCCACATAAGTAAGACTAAGAAATGCAGTATATAATATAAGGTTGGTCAATGTTTATTAATATAGGTGTATTTACCCAGTATCCAGATCAAATTCATTTGAATGCTAGCTCAAACAGCTGAAAATTATACTAAAGCATTTTTAATTGGTTTACTGAAGCATAGACTTTACAGTGGTCTATGAGAAATGATAAAATGCCAGACCTTCCTGGAATTAAATCTGAAGAATTGAAAAGCATAAGGAGATGAAAATGTTGGAGTGCATTTATTATATGCAACCTGTTCACTTTCCTTGTGGCAATTTCTCATAAGAAAATCCAGAGGACTCTTATTAAAACATCAGTAATTGCACTAATGAGAGGAGCTTCAATAATTAAATGTCTATGGTGACTACTCTGCAGGCTGTGGATGACAGTAAGAGATGATGCCTTTGAAGTGACTGATTTTAATAGGAAGGTGAGATCTTAGGATGTCTGCAATCAGGTTGCAGTATCACTTTACTAATAAAGACAGGATGATCATAATCACTGTAATGAACAGAAGCATTGAGTGGAATTCAGGATCTTTTATCTGCGGGGATCTATGATGACAACTAATTTTCATAGTTACTCCAGGAATTAAGTAGAAGCCCAACCAAGAATTGCTTGACCTACAAGACAAGAAAATGCTGGTGTGCTGATCAGGAAACTATCTTGAATAAATGCAATAGGAAGTCTCACAACTGCTCTTCTTTTTCTCAGGCATGAGCCAGTTCACAGATCAAGAGCCTACACAAGAGGTCAGCATCACTTGAAGAAGGGCTTTGAAACACTGCTGCAAGTATAAACTGTAAGTCTCTGCTATCTCTTTCTGTAAAGAAATCTGAGCTTATTTAATGGAATAACTGTGCAAAGAAAAGTATCCAGGAATTTGAAGATTTTTAGACACGAATTTTTAGTTGAGGCTACTACCTGGTACCACAAAATGAATCTTTGATCCAGTAATCAGTGTAGGAGCCTATAGATACAATGGTAAATGAAGTTTTGGCCCCACACGAATCTCACAGTGAACCCAACTTGTGGTTATTTCCCCAGTTCCTGAATGTAGAGTTAAAATAGACATATTGGAAACTGGCTGAATACCCACATTGGCTCGTTGACTCATGGAATGGGAGCTATTATGTTATGAAGGGTCAGATCAAAGCTTGTGGAAGTGCACCTCTCAACTGAGATAATAAATTAAGAACAGTGTCTGTAGGAATTAGACTGTTACCATCTGAGGTTTGAAGTATACAGAATATGATTACCATCTCATTCATGTTTAACTTGTCTGCTTGCTCCAAATTAAAGCTGATATAGCTTCAAAAACATTTGAGAATTTAAAAATCACATCCAGTAGTAATTCCAACTGTATCATGTTCCAGGTCTGATGTATTTGCTGGAGAAAGTCAGCACAACTCCTGGATCTTGGTATGCAACTACTGCTCTGGAAAATGCCTCATTTTCCCTACATATGAACATAGATTATCAAGAACAATTGTTTTACTTGGAAGGGGCAGTAGTATACCTTCCCTAACTCACTTAAGGTCTATGCCAACACAATGTTTTCTCTGCCATAGTACAGAGACACCGATGATCTGTGCATCACACAAAATATCATGCTTATTGATTCTGGTAGCAGCAAAGCTTATGCTTATTGATTATTGAATATGCTTATTGATTCTGGTTAGCAGCAAGTAGCTAGAATTGGGTACTAGAGAGTAGAAGGAAAACCCCAGGGACCTGACGTCTCATTGAAAAACTCTTAATGGGAATGACAAGTCTCTGTGCCTTACATTTGCTGCCATGAAGAAAGAGGTATAGTAAATGCTATGAGTCCTTATGGAATTTGGAGTTATATATAATTGGAATTATAGCCATAATTCCTGTATTGTTCTTATTCATTTACTGAGCATCTTATATAACCACTGCTTTTTAGTAAGATTCAGAGAAAAAGAAGACTTTTCTAGGATCTAGCCTTTCATACAAGTTGTCTTATTATTTGAAATTTATGTTCTAGCACATGCCATTGTGGCCTCTAACAGATTGATCAGAAAGATTACAGTATAGGAGCTTAGGTTTTGGAGCAAAACCATGTCTTCCTCTACTGATGCAACTGGCTTAAACATTGGATTTTAAAAAATAACTGCTGGGCTGTGGGACACCAGAAGAGTATGCCTCATGAGCCACCCATCACGAATGAGATTCTGGCTGACTTACCAAGCCATAAGGTTGGATTTGTGCTGTAATCATCCATCATCAACTAAACATATTTGTGAGGTTGGGCTTACAGAGATTTGGAAGACACAGATATGAAGAGTTTGCTGGTGTTGCAGGTTCTCATAGCATCTACATTTGGTTTCATAGGGCATTTCCATTACTAATTGATGGAAGACTAAAGAATTCAAGTCTGGTTTACAGATATGTCTGTAAAATTTGCTGTAACAAGCCTCAAATAATTGTTCAAATCAAGCCTCAAATTATTGCTATGTTATAGAACAACTGAAGTAGCCCTTAAAATTGTCAAGGAAAGTTCCATCTTCAGAGTACATCTGGCTATCTCTCTTTCTTGGAAGTATATATGTCCTGTGGTAGGGGTCTACACTATCTTGTTATCATGTCTAATGACTTAGTTTGCTATTCAGGAACTATGAACAAACATAGAAGATTAGTGACATGGAAGATTAGTGACAATGATATTTGGGATAAGTTCTAAGACTGTATCTAACAGTGTGAGCATGTTTATACTCCATGTGAATGTTCCTCAAAGAATATCCATGGAGAAGTATCTTCCAGTAATATGGTGGATAAGATTGTGCATTCTTTGGGTGTCAGATAGTCTCTTAGCCATTCTTATGCTTGTCCAACAAAATAGTGCTAGTGGCAGGAAAGAAAGCTTTGCATGGATGCAACAGCATGGACTTCCCCTCATTAAGGCTGATATTCCTATCTGGCTCCCCAATACCTAATGTATCAGCAGTAAAAGCCAGTCCTGAGTCTCTGATATGGTACAATCCAACCCCAGGGTCAGTTAGACACCTAATAGTTTACTTATGTTTTATTCCTTTTCCATCATTGGTTAGGCACTTAATTAAACGAACCCTAATTGGATTATAGTTGAATTGTGCATGCCTAAGATATTTTGCATGCACCACCATCTGTGGACTTATTATCTTACTCATCATGATGGTACTCTATATAACATTGCTCCTAACTGGAGAAGTTATTTTACATCAAGAGAAGTGCTCACGAAATTCATTAGTCCTGTCCTTACACCTAGGATTTCAGAAGTAGGTGGCCTGTTAGAATGGTGGATTACCAACTGAAGACTTGGTATCAGCAGGAGTGAGGAAGTAACATTGTGTGAAATTAAGTTGCTTCCCTCTAGGGTGCAGCATTTGTTTTGAACTTGTGACCAGTGCATGCCACTGTTTCTCCCATCACTATAATTTGCAAGTCTTGATACCAAAGTGTAAGCAGGAGTGGACTCTCTCCTTTTACACCTAATGGCACATCTACAGAAGTTTTGTTTCCTATCTCTATTCCCATTTAGATATCTGAGTTTCCAAAGGAGGATGGATTCCACCAGGGAACACAATACTGATTCTATTGGAGTGAAACTTTTGGGGGCTCCTCATGCCATAGATCCAATAGCCAGAAAAAGATAATTGACTTTTGCTGGGTGATTAAAGTTGATGGTTAAGGGTAAATTGGGTTGTTTCTACACAACAGGAATAAGCATTCTGAGCATGTTTAAGGTTCAGAAGGTAAGGTATACTCAATTCATTTTTGACTCTCAATTTTTTTGACTCACGGTATGTTTTTACTGGGATGTAACTCCATCATAAATCAAGTTCCTAAAATAGCATGAAGGGGAGGGTTGCATATCACATGGAGATACTTTACTTTAATATAGTCATGGTGACTGATGGGTCTTTACATCTCCCAATTTGGGAAGAGGGTGAGAACATTTTCATTTTATGCAGGACAGTTATTCTGTAGATTCTGTAAATAACATTCTATGAAAAAGGAGAATAAAGTTGTTATGAGAGTTAAATATGAGCAGGGGATGTAATGGATTCTGATTAGCAAAAAAAAAAAAAAAGTGGACTCTGTAGGTTATATGATGCTTTCTCTCGTATTCATTCTCTGTACTTTTTCTGCACTGCTCTGGGTCATGAGTCGATACATTTTCCACATTTTCTTGCCTAAGTTTGTAGATATGCTTGATCAATGAGAAGTTCTAGGGGAAAGGCAGAGAAAAGGGGAGATAGAAATACTATATTTCTCCCTTCCTCATTTTTTCTGGTGGTATCTGGAAGTAGGTGCATCCTTTCTGTTGTTCTGGCATCTGCCAGGGAGCCCATCACTTTATCTTCTAGACTTGTGAGGGAAGCTCCACCATGGCCCTGGTTCCAGCCAGACACCCTCAGCTTCTGGCTTTCTGTGACATCATGTAACAGTTATCCCTCAGTGTCTGCAGGAGATTGGTTCTGGGACCCTCCTCGGATACCAAAATCCAAGGATGCTCAAGTCCCTGAGATAAAATGGTGTAATATTTGCATATAACCTACATATACCCTTTCCTACAGTTTAAGTCATCTCTAAATTACTTATAATTCCTAATATATAATGTAAATCCTATGTAAATAGTTGACTATACAATGTAAATGCTATTCAAATATTAGCCAATGTGTGACAAATTCAAGTTTTTCTTTTTGGAATTTTCTGGATCTTGTATATATATTTTATTAAAATAAGTAAAGATATTATATATATATATATATTTTAAATCTGCAGTTGGTTGAATCTGCAAACATGGAACCCATAGATAGAAAAGTTCATTTTCTTTGGTACCTAAGTCATAGGTTGCCTCATTGTCTCTATTTTAACTTTCCTGTCATTTATGTAAACAGTGCCCTGTATTAAATTTTATTCTGAAAAATAATTTCTTCTGTTTGAAATACCTGAATCTGATTGTGAAAATACTGGGTAAACAAAGAAAACATATGTTATTTCAATTTCAGCTCAGGCTGTTATCTCAAGTGGTTCTGAGTAAACTTAAATTCTCTCTCATGGGGCCTGAAGCTGAAAGCTCTCCATGTCACGCAAGGCTCCCACCTAATATAGCTTCTGTCTGCTTCTTTCTCCTGCCTCCTGATACTCCCTGCTTCACCCCACAATTCAGCTGTTTGGAGTCACTGGCACTTCCCCCAGTGGGTGTTCTTGTTGCAGCCCTCACTGCCTCTGTCCCAGGTCTGGAAAGCCACCATCTCCGAGTTCTCGCTCATTTTCTCGTCTTGCTTAGACCAAGTACCTCTTGCGACGTGACACCTTTCTTGAGACCAAGAATGGTTCACTCTGCTTTTTGTATCCTAACCCCATTCCACATATTCATATGCATATAGCGACTGAACTGAACTGATACCCATGCAAGACCTGAGCTCCTGGAGGAGAAGAAATTCATCATCTCTGTATCCTTGCCCAGGGAAGACTCAAGTATTTGATGAATGAATCATTGGAACAAAATGGTGATGAGTGGTATTTGTACTAGGTATTTCTTAAAGATCAACTCATTATCTTCCCCGCAGTAAGGTGAACGTTTTCAGTCATCACAAGTGATTTGACAACTCAAAATGTTAAGTCATCACCTACCGCCATAGCCTGCCTTCTATACAAACAAGTAGCCTTCATTTAGAAGACAGCTGTACATCACTTGGGCCCGCCAATGTGATAAAGAAAAATGTCACAGCCTGCCAGCAGCTTGCTTGTTTCACAGTGCCTTGTTTTCCAGCCCATAGGATAATGATCCCAATGAACAATGTTGATCAGACTGAAGGAGGGCAGGCTGTGAACATGAAATAAACAATGGCCCTCTAACATGTTGGAATAAGGCATATTTTAATATCTTTGGAACTCACATTAACAATCATTTTTGATTACTGAGTGGGTCTTGATTTTCTGTTTACTGGAGCATTGAAATTGCCTTTGGGAGATTGAAGCTACTGGCCTGGCAAAATGGTTCAATCACGCTGGCCCCTTCAGTGATAGTGACGTCACTGTAGTTGTGCTCTCCAGAAAATTTTCCTCTTTTCTCCAATCCTAATGCCTCATGAGTGGGTCTCTTGGGTACGAGGTAAAAATGATTTGTAGAGATCTGTGAAGGCTGAGGGTGCAGTTTTCTACTATGCTAGTGATGATTTATACTTCCTTAGGATCCTACAATGCTGCACTCTGTTTGCAGTTCTGTGGTTCCACTGGTTTCAAACCAGTCAGCATTAAGCCTTTTGCATTAGCAGGACAGATCTTCACCCCCACTGCCTCGAATCTCTGACAGGCAGAGGCAAGGTTGGAGCTTGGAGAGCTGTGCCCTCCCTCTTCCCTGCTCTCCTGTTTGACCATTCCAAATAAGACACAGGTAAAAGATACTACATGGGAAACCTGCTTCAGAAGCAGCCTGTCAGGCCTCTGATACTCATCAGCATTTCTGAGATCCAATTGAAATGTATGTTTTGGCTTTGCCAGGGGGAGAATGGGTGACTGTCCTCTCATAACATTTCTAGTGTCTGGAAAGATCCAGTCATGTGCCTGAGGCAAAGGGCATTAAAAAGAAGAGCTCTGCTGTCACCTGCTTCAAATTGTTCTTGCCTGCAGCATATAAGAAGAGTGTCTGTGCTGAAGAGAGAGGAGATGGGGAGGAAGGACTGCCTTTTCGCTCCAGGCAGCTGAGAGAGGCAGGAACATTTAATGTTAAAAGCTGAAAACTTTGCTATTAAAATCAAGGGGTGAGGAAGTTATTTTCAACAGGCTCCCATGTCAAATACTGCTCCCTCCTCTATTAAAACTTTTTCACCCTGATCAGACATTTTATTCTCAATCTCAGTAATCCATACCTCAGCATAATTGCAGGGGATTGGATTATACCAGTGTTCCTCAAGGTATAATCCAATTATACCTTGAGATACATATTTTAAGGAATAAAAGGTACACATTTTAGGGGATAAAATGTTCAGTTGCAAATAAATTTAAGAGCCAAGACTTACTATCCTTCTACACTAGTTTCCAACATTATGGTGACAAATTACCACAAATTTAATAGCTTAAAACACAAAAATTTATTCTCATACAATTTTGGAGGTCAGAAGTTCAAGACAGGTGTGACTGAGCTAAAATCAAGGTGTTAGGAGGTCTGTGTCCTTTCTAGAAACTCTAGAGTAAAATCTGTTTCCTTATCTACTTCAGCTTGTAGAGTCTGCCCACATTCCTTCACTTATGGCCTTGGACTACTTTGATCTCCATCATATGCTTTCACCATCATATCATTACATCATCTTTGACTCACATATTCCTGTTCCTCATATGAGAACTCTTCCTGTTCCTCATATGTGATTATTAGAGACCCACCAGTATAAACGAAGATGCTCTCCCATCAGAAGATCTTTAATTTAATCATATCTACAAAGACCTTGTTATCATATAACATAGCATATTCATAGGTTTTAGGATCAGGATGTAAGCATCATAGAAGGCCACTATTCTGCCTACCACACTTTCGTGGAAACTCACAATGTTTTAATAGCACAAAAAGGTTGCTACTGGAGATCAGTGGAGAAATAACTCCAGAAAGAAGGAAGGGATGGAGCCAAAGCAAAAACAACACCCAGTTCTGGATGGGACTGGTGATAGAACCAAGGTTTGATGCTGTAAAGAGCAATATTGCATAGGAACCTGGAATGTTAGGTCCATGAATCAAGGTAAATTGGCAGTGGTCAAACAGGAGATGACAAGACTGAACATCAACATTCTAGGAATCAGCGAACTAAGATGGACTGGAATGGGTGAATTTAACTCAGATGACCATTATATCTACTACTGTGGGCAGGAATCCCTTAGAAGAAATGGAGTAGCCATCATAGCCAACAAAAGAGTCTGAAATGCAGTACTTGGATACAATCTCAAAAATGACAGAAAGATCTCTGTTTGTTTCCAAGGCAAACCATTCAATATCACGGTAATCCAAGTCTATTCTCCAACCAGCATGCTGCAGAAGCTGAAGTTGAACGGTTCTATGAAGACATACAAGACCTTCTAGAACTAACACCCCAAAAAGATGTCTTTTTTCATTATAGGGGACTGGAATGCAAAAGTAGCAAGTCAAGAAACACCTGGAGTAACAGGCAAATTTGGCCTTGGAGTACAGAATGAAGCAAGGCAAAGGCTAATAAAGTTTTGCCAAGAGAACGCACCGGTCATAGCAAGCACCCTCTTCCAACAACACAAGAGTTGACTCTACACATGGACATCAGCAGATGGTTGACACCAAAATCAGATTGATTATATTCTTTTTAGCCAAAGATGGAGAAGCTCTATACAGTCAGCAAAAACAAAACTGGGAGCTGATTGTGGCTCAGATCATGAACTCCGTATTGCCAAATTCAGACTGAAATTGAAGAAAGTGGAGAAAAACACTAGACCGTTCAGGTATGACCTAAATCAAATCCCTTATGACTATACAGTAGAAGTGAGAAATAGATTTAAGGGACTAGATCTGATAAACAGAGTGCCTGATGAACTATGGACGGAGGTTCGTGACACTGTACAGGAGACAGGAATCAAGACCATCCCCAAGAAAAAGAAATGCAAAAAAGCAAAATGGCTGTCTGAGGAGGCCTTACAAATAACTGTGAAAAGAAGGGAAGCGAAAAGCAAAGGGGAAAAGGAAAGATATACCCATTTGATTTTTTTTTCCATTTATTTTTATTAGTTGGAGGCTAATTACTTTACAATATTGTAGTGGTTTTTGCCATACACTGACATGATGCAAAGTTCCAAAGGATAGCAAGGAGAGATAAGAAAGTCTTCCTCAATGATCAATGCAAAGAAATTGAGGAAAACAATAGAATGGGAAAGACTAGAGATCTCTTCAAGAAAATTAGAGATCCCAAGGGAACATTTCATGCAAAAATGGACTCAATAAAGGACAGAAATGGTATGGATCTAACAGAAGCAGAAGATATTAAGAAGAGCTGGCAATATTACACAGAAGAACTGTACAAAAAAGATCTTCATGACCCAAATAATCATGATGATGTGATCACTCACCTAGAGCCAGACATCCTGGAATGGAAAGTCAAGTGGGCCTTAGGAAGCATCACTATGAACAAAGCTAGTGGAGGTGATAGAATTCCAGTTGAGCTATTTCAAATCCTGAAAGATGATGCTGTGAAAGTGTTGCACTCAATATGCCAGCAAATTTGGAAAACTCAGCAGTGGCCATGGGACTGAAAAAGTCAGTTTTCATTCCAATCGCAAAATAAGGCAATCCCAAAGAATGCTCAAACTACCACACAGTTGCACTCATCTCACATGCTAGTAAAGTAATGCTTAAAATTCTCCAAACCATGCTTCAGCAATACATGAACCATGAACTTCCAGATGTTTAAACTGGTTTTAGAAAAGGCAGAGGAACCAGAGAACAAATTGAATCAGAAATCAAATTTCATTGATTACCGAAAAAGCAAGAGAGTTCCAGAAAAACATCTATTTCTGCTTTATTGACTATGCCAAAGCCTTTGACTGTGTGGATCACAATAAACAGTGGGAAATTCTGAAGGAGATGGGAATACCAGACCACCTGATCTGCCTCTTGAGAAATTTGTATGCAGGTCAGGAAGCAGCAGTTAGAAGTGGACATGGAACAACGGACTGGTTGCAAATAGGAAAAGGGGTACGTCAAGGCTGTATATTGTCATCTTAATTATTTAACTTAGATGGAGAGTACATCATGAGAAACACCGGGTTGGAGGAAGCACAAGCTGGAATCAAGGTTGCTGGGAGAAATATCAATAACCTCAGATATGCAGATGACACCACACTTATGGCAGAAAGTGAAGAAGAACTAAAGAGCCTCTTGATGAAAGTGAAAGAGGAGAGTGAAAAAGTTGGTTTAAAGCTCAACGTTCAGGAAACTAAGATCATGACATCTGGTCCCATCACTTCATGGCAAATAGATGGGGATACAGGGGAAGCAGTGTCAGACTTTATTTTTCTGGGCTTAAAAATCACTGCATATGGTGATTGCAGCCATGAAATTAAAAGACGCTTCCCTCCTTGGAAGGAAAGTTATGACCAACCTAGATAGCATATTAAAGATCAGAGACATTACTTTGTCAACAAACATCTGTCTAGTCAAGGTTTTTCCAATGGTCATGTATGGATGTGAGAGTTGGACTATCAAGAAAGCTGAACACCAAAGAATTGATGCTTTTGAACTGCGGTGTTGGAGAAGACTCTTGAGATTCCCTTGGACTGCAAGGAGATCCAACCAGTCCATCCTAAAGGAGATCAGTCCTGGGTGTTCATTGGGAGGACTGATGTTGAAGCTGAAACTCCAATACTTTGGCTGCCTCATGTGAAGGGTTGACTCATTGGAAAAGACCCTGATGCTGGGAAAGATTGAGGGCAGGAGGAGAAAGGGACAACAGAGGATGAGATGGTTGGATGGCATCACCGACTCAATGGACAGGGATCTGGGTAGATTCCGGGAGTTGGTGATGGACAGGGAGGCCTGGCGTGCTGTGGTTCATGGAGTCGCAAAGAGTCAGACACGACTGAGCGACTGAAGTGAACTGATAGGTCCTCCTAAGTCTTACTAAGAAATTGTGTTTTATTTTCTTTATCCCAAAGGGTCCCAAGTATATTTCCAGTTTCTCTTTAATTCCAAGAATATCTGTTCTTAAATGAACACAGCTTAAGAAACGGAATTGGGATTGACATATATACACTTGATACCATACATAAAATAGATAAATAGTGAGAACCTACTGTGTAGTACAGGAGCTCCACTCAGTGCTCTGTGGTGACTTAAACGGGAAGGAAATCCAAGAAAATGAAGGATATATGTATATGCGAGGCTGATTCACTGTGTCATGCAGTAGAAACCTACACACCATTGTAAGCAACTATACCTCAATAAAAATTAATTTAAAAAGGAATGGAAGACTTACAGTCATTCCAGCTTTAAGAATTTAATATCTGATATCTTCTTTACTTACTTATTCACTCTTAAGTTAATGGGTAAGGAATGGACTCAAAATCTGGCTTTGGTACTCTTTTTGTGTGAGTGGCCTTGGGCAAAACATGTAAAATCACAGAGACTCAGTTACCTTATCTGTGAAATGGAGATAAGGATGACCTTCTTTGTTTGGTTGTTTTGCAGATTTTAGGCAATGTTAAGTATGAAACTTCCATGTAAATTGTAGAGAGTTAAATAATATAAGTTTTCAGTAACCTAAGATCAAGAAGCTGAAATGCAATAAGGTTACAACCAAGTTTTCATACTAGTAGTCTAAAACTTTGAATATTCATGATTGTTGGTTTTAATCATGGTGCTGTTTTAACTTAGTAACCAGGAATCTATGATAGATAAAATGTTTATATGTGTTTAACCATCATTATCCTTGTTACTAATTTGAGGATTGTTTGAGAAGTATTTTTCATTCCTGATTTTATTCTTACCGTGAACCATGTTGACTCCTAGGTTTCCTCTTGTTTTTATTGGTGTCTCCCCATGGACTGCAAATGAGGTTTAAATGAGCTAAAACTCAGTTATTGAATTATCTAGTGTTTAGGATAACCTTCACTCATGCTATTTCTGCTTTATGTGAAGTGAAGAAGTGAAGTCGCTCAGTCGTGTCCGACTCTTTGTGACCCCATGGACTATAGCCTACCACGCTCCTCCATCCGTGGGATTTCTGCGTTATATAGTTGGTAGTAATTTTGATTGTTCACAAAGGTTCCATCTCTTCTTCCAGATACATGGTAGGTTAGTACTTATCTGTAGCCTCAGAATGCAAAGCAAAAAGCATGCACCTTGCTTTGGCCTATAAAATGTGTGGTGGAAACCTGTATCCCTACGAGCCTCTGGGCCATTTAGCATCTTCCTTTTCTAAACAGTCTTGGCGCCTGTGAAGGTGTGTGCAAGATGGTACTTTCTCAGCCTGTATCCCCAGAGGATTACAAAGATAAAGTCCTGCCTGTTGACCCCCCCCCCCCCCTTTGAACTTGGATATGAGTGAGAAATAAATTTTTGTTAGGTTACAGTCGCTAAGATTTGGGAATTCTCTTCATTGCCATTTTACCTGGCTGAAATATTATAGAATCCTTTAAGCAATCCCCATCACCTTTAAGCATATGAAAGTGTATATATGAAAGTTCTTGGTATACTATAAAGAGGACTGGAAAAGTTCCTTTTGTTACCATAGTAACAGTTGAGAGCTAAGCAATAGGAAAATCTGCAAAGAGAACAGAAAGATCATGGGATTTGGATCAGATGACCTGCATCCCAGTATTACTGTCATTCTTATTCACCTTTAATATAAATGTTATAAATTGAATGCATAAGGCATTGTTTAATTTTTAAAAATTATTTCTGCTTAGAAAAGTGGTTCTTAGTGTGTGGAAGGATACTTACAATTGCCATAGGCTTGTAAAGGCATGCTGAAATTTTACTTATTCTCAGAAGCTGTTTACTGAATAATATGTGGTGAAATCATTTCTTTCATCTCTTTTTTTCTCTTACCTTTCAATCCTTTGATTAAAATCTGTTTTGATTAAATAAAGCATCTCTTGGGATTGATTTATAACCAAATAGCTACCGCCTCCACTACTTGGTTTGGGGAATGCCAGGAGAAGGAAATGGCAGCCCACTCCAGTGTTCTTGCCTGGAGAATCCCAGGGACGGTGGAGACTGGTGGGCTGCCGTCTATGGTGTCGCACAGAGTCGGACACGACTGAAGCCTTGGAGCGGCAGCAGCAGTGGAAAGAGAAGGTGAAGAAGCTGAAAATGCAGGTTCTTCCTGAAGGGAAAGCTTCACTGGTAAATCCTAAACCTGACTGTTAATGTCAGCTATTGGTCACCTCTCTAATAGGGCTTCCCTTGTAGCTCAGCTGTTAAGGAAACTGCCTGCAATGCGGGAGACCTGGGTTTGATCCCTGGGTTGGGAAGATCCCTTGGAGAAGGGAATGGCTACCCATGCTAGTATTCTGGCCTGGAGAATTCCATGGACTCTGAGTTGGACACGACTGAGCGACTTTCACTTTCGCTGTAATAGGGAAGAACTTTGGTATTCTATTACCAGTTAATCAGTAAAGGGATGTTGCCTATAAGTTTAAATGACATACAATGTCCCATCTCTGGCAACCCTGCTCAGGTAATGGGTGTTAAGCTAAGATCTTCTGTTTAGTTCTCAGAAAACATCCAGAGCAGGTCCACCTATGCGTAACTTCAGGAGGGAAGAAATTAGCCCCTCCACTCTGGAGGCTGACCAGAACCAAGAAATGTTTGACTTTACTCCCTTCCCTTTGAGTATAAAAGATGCCTGAATTCTAACTCGAGCAGGATGGTTCTATGGGACACTGGTGCACCATATTCTTGTTCTGCCGGCTTTCTGAGTGAAGTCACTATTCTTTGTCTCAGAGACTCATATCTTTATTTGTCGGCCTGTTGTGTGGTAAGTAGTGCAAGCTTGGATTCAATACCATTTCCTGGAGCCACTTTGTATGCAGGTGAGGGAGGTGGTAGAGATGTCTCGTGGGTGAAGGAGGCACATGAGGTTGCTGGGCATCTAGATTTTTAAGAAGTGATGATAATGGTTAGGGGGCAGATAAACCCTGGAGCTTCAGGATGAGTAGAGAGAGGAAACTTGAGCTTCCTACTCTGAAAATTTGCCTAGGGCCATTCTAAGTGCCCCTAAGCAATAGCCCGATACCAGAGGCACTCCTGATATTACAGCTTGCTTCCTCTTTAATCCTCCCAAGCCTCTCCCAGCCCTCTGTTCATTAGCAGTTCCCAAGAGGCACCCTGTCTACTTACCTGTCAAGGCCACTTTTGGCAACTAAAAAGGATTTGAAGGCAGTGGCAGTTTCTATCCTTTCTCAGTAAGAATGGCATTTTTCATTCCTGTCTTGCTTTTATTTATTTTTTTTTTTAATTGCAATAGGAGGCTACTTACAGATAGTAGAAAGATGGGCTTTGGAGTCAGTCAAATTTCCAGGGCTCTAGTCTTACCTCCATCAGTTATTTATGATGACAACATCAGTTCAGTTCAGTTGCTCAGTCAAGTCCTACTCTTTGTGACCGAATGGACTGCAGCACGCCAGGCCTCCCTGTCCATCACCAACTCCCGGAGCTTGCTCAAACTCATGTCCATTGAGTCAGCAATGCCACCCGACCATTTCATCCCCTGTTGTCCCCTTCTCCTTCAATCTTTCCCAGCATCACAGTCTTTTCCAATAAGTCAGTTCTTCGAGTCAGGAGGCAAAAGTATTGGACCTTCAGCTTCAGCATCAGTCCTTCCGATGAAAATTCAGGACTGATTTCCTTTAGGCCTGACTGGTTGGATCTTCTTGCAGTCCAAGGGACTCGCAACAGTCTTCTCCAACACCACAGTTCAAAAGCATCAATTCTTCAGTGCTCAGCTTTCTTTATAGTCCAACTCTCACATCTCACATGACGACAACATACTCAGAGCATTTATTAAAGGCAAATACTGCTTCTCTCTAATCACATTTTATATAAGGTTCAGGGTGATTCTGAACTGATAATGAATTCCTTTTAAAGACATATTGAAAATTAGCTTTTGGATTTTTCTGCCAGTGACTCTTGATTTGCCAGAGAGTAGGATTCAAATTCATTATACATTCTGGTTTACCAAGAAGATTAGCATCACGGTGGTATTCTAGGAATTATTTCTAGGCATGTGGGTGAAGAGAGATGTGTGGGTCTCACAGTCCCCTCTCTCTGTACTCCATCTGACACTTGAGACCCAAATGGGACAAACAGGTATAGGTGTGGGCTGAATTTTTTTACATTTGACATCCTATGGAGCTCGCCACACAGAGTGTTGCAAGCATAGCATCTACTTGTGAGAAGGAGCTTAAGATGTAAGTTGGTGTTTTTTGCTTCATCTTGATAAGAAATAAGAAAGCAGAGGATGACTACTCCAAATGCTGCACAGTTTAATAAAGCTAAATGTTGGCTAAGCATCTATTGAGTTACTGTGGCAGATTAAAGATGGACATAAATTCTGTGACATTCATTGAGAGAAGGAATCTGTTTATCCTCCCCTTGAATTTGGGATGGTTTATGACCGCTTTGTCTAATAGCATATGGCAAAATGATGTCACTCTAGTGTCAGGTCTTTAAAAGAAGACTGGCAGCTTTTGCCCTGCTTTCTTGGAAGCCAGCTGCCAAGCGGGAAGGGTGTCTACATAGAAACTATCATGTTGTAAGAGTCCCAAGCTGCATGAATAAATCCTAGAGAATAATGTTACTACAATCAGGTTTAGCAACTCACCGCTCGAAAACCAATAATTGAGCGGTAAGTGTCAGTAGAGGGGAAAGATGCTTTATTCAGAAAAGCCAGCAATCTAGGCAGAAAGTGGACTCATATCCATAGACCAGCTCTGAAGATTTTGCTCTGCTATGACAATGTTTAAAGGAAAAAAAGGGAAACACTCTAAGGAGATCAGTTCTGCATCATTTGTGCATTGCATGCAGACCTGCTGACTTCGGATCTTCCACGGGGTGCTCTGCTGCTTACCTGGCCCACCTGAGATTGGGTATTCTCTTGCCCGCATGGTCTGCCTGCAGATTTACTAGGGGGAAGCTTGGGATAGAGTCAGCCATTCTTTACTTAATTGCTCATTCTTACTCCTCCTAATCGGGGAAAGGAATCAACAGGTTAGGTAAGGCATTGTGTATATTCAGTAAAGCAGAAATCAGAAACTAGATTAAATGTTACCTAGTGATTTATTTCATCTTTATGATTAAGGTCTGAGGAGAATTGGGGTGAACACCAGAAAAGGGGCAAAGGAGCTGCTTACAATAAAGACCATGTAGAGAGAGAAGAAGAAGGGATAGAGAGAGTAAGGAAGGGAGAGGGAGGAGAAAGAAGAGAGACAAGAGAGAGGGAGACGGAGGGAGATAGCCTGAAGCTCCCAACAGATAGTAAAGAGGTCATTTTGAAAGTGGCTCCTCCAGGGCCAGCCACTCCAGCTACTGTTACTTGGATCAGAGACCACCTGCCCAGCCAAGTTCGTTGTGAATTCCTGACCCATAAACCTGTGAACAAATGTAGTGGTGATTTTAAGTCATTTGGGGTTACTTTACGTTTTCAAGTAGTTGTTGTGTAACAATAGATTACCTGATGAACTGGTTTTGTAAACCTAATGTAGGTGATTGTTTTAGAAAATGACTTAAGAATTTCTTTTTACCCTTCGTTCCTTGAGCGTGGTTATCCTGCTTGAACTAAGAGAATGCTGGATTTCCTAACACCTCATTCCATGCAGTCAAGGGTCCGTGTGTCTCGAGGGACCTGAAGTGGCAGCAGGGAGACCAGGGCAACTGCAGAGTCTGGGGAGAAAATGACAAGGTGAAGTGAAGAAGACTGGGCCTGAGTCCGGTTCTATGGGTAAATATTCTCTATTGTGGGTCTCCTGACATCACATCCTATTGCTTGAGGTATATGGGGTAAGATCAGAAATGTTCGTTCACTGAAAGTGGCTAGTACCCCTATGTCCTTGCCAACTGGTAGACCAGAATCTGTATCTGAAGCTATTTCTTTCTGTTGGAAAAAACTTACTATATCTTAAAAAAAAAAAAAAAAAAAAAAGACTCGATCAACCCTTACCTATCATGTGAGACAGCTCTGAGACATCACCTCCAGGCTTGTGTGGGAGCTCTTCCTCTTTTACGATCCCATAGCAACCTGAACTCACCTCTGTCATTTAAAATGCCATACTGAATCATCAACCAATGATTTGGTCACTTCCAGGAACGTCAGATTTACATAGGACAGGAAAACATTTCTAATCATTTCAGGATCTACAGGGTATAGAAAGGAATTTGGAGTAGGTGGTCAATGAATATTTCATGGCACAGAACTGAAAGGGACCATCTTGGGCAGAGATAGTTTCTCTTGTGATTTTAAAACTGATATTGTTGAGGCCATGGGAGACCTGCCTTTTGGGAGTAGGCAGACTTGTTCTGAAGTCAGGTCTTACTCAGTTCAGTCGCTCAGTTGTGTACGACTCTTTGTGACCCCATGTATTGCAGCACGCCAGGCCTCCCTGTCCATCACCAACTCCTGGAGTTTACTCAAACTCATGCCCAGTGAGTCGGTGATGCCATCCAGCCATCTCATCCTCTGTCGTCCCCTTCTCCTCCTGCCCCCAATCCCTCCCAGCATCAGGGTCTTTTCCAATGAGTCAACTCTTCTCATGAGGTGGCCAAAGTACTGGAGTTTCAGCTTCAGCATCAGTCCTTCCAATGAACACCCAGGACTGATCTCCTTCAGGATGGACTGGTTGGATCTCCTTGCAGTCCAAGGGACTCTCAAGAGTCTTCTCCAACACCACAGTTCAAAAGCATCAATTTTTCGGCGCTCAGCTTTCTTCACAGTCCAACTCTCACATCCATATATGACCACTGGAAAAACCATAGCCTTAACCAGACAGACCTTTAGAGAGAATTAATTCACTTCCCTTCTCCTCAGTCCTTCATTTTCTGGAAGTTTGTCTCTATCTTTGTGGGGCTATGGCATAGCCCACCATCAGCCAAGAGGGAGAATAATTTACTGCTAGTTCAACTAGGAGCCATCGTCCATAATTTCAGCAAGCTCAAAGTATGCCACACTCCTGGCCTGTTTTCCCTTCTTCCTCTTCTCACTTCTTTTGTCTCACAGGATCCTTTTTCTCATTTTACTCCTTTCTTTCAAAATGGTGCACAAGGAGATAAGACTGGTCCTTGGCTGCTGCCCTGCTTCCTCAGTGGGGCTGGAACAGCCTGGGACTCTTCCCTCAGGCTCTGGTTCAGTCTGTACCAGCAGAGAACTTCTGGTCTTCATTTCTTCAACTATAGGAGAGGCAGAATGATTAAATACCTCCCAGACTGGTTAATGGGACAGACGAAAACTTGAAGTGAAATAGTGGGTGTCAAAGCACTTTGTGAAGTGAACTGATGTATAAATATTTGGTGTGTTGAGTGAGTTCACCTGCTCTCTGCCTATCACTGTCTAATTGTGTAATTGACCCCCTACTATTCACCTAGTGTTGTTTCTGACCACAAATCCTTGAAACAATTAAAGTCTGCAAGTCAGATGTGTCTTCCAGGATTTCTAAAGCCTGCCACTGCGGTATTAATGGACAGAACCAGAGAGGCGAAAGCAGGGTTTGATGAATGTACTATAATTGCTCTTTGGTATGACATAGTAATAGGAAAATTCATATAATTGACAATGTAAAGGCCCCTACTGTTAGCAGCTGCTTTAAATTTAATGGAGCTGAGACTGTTAATAGTCTTTTCTTCACAGGGGTCTTTCCTTTGGCAGCCAAAGCACAGAGCAAGCGTGTCCCATCACCCATGCTTTCCCTCCAGGCCCACAACCCAGCCTCCCGGTGGCAGAGGGTTGTAGGGAATAGGTTCATTTGCACTTCTTTGTCTTGTCTTAATTATCTGGTGGAACTGCTGGTGTGCGCTATGTTGCATTTCCTCCCTGTGAGACTTCTCCTTATGAAACAGGATGCATAAGAAGAGAGAGTTCTGGGGCCAAACCAGGGACATGCCATTTCCTAGCCGCACGTTTTGGACAAGTCACTCAACCTCTCTGGGCTGCAATGTCCTCTCGAAAACATGAAAATTAAAACCTACAAGTTGTTCAGCGACCAGCACGGGGCATGGGATGCTTTTATCACATATCAGCCTCCTCTCTTCTCTGTGTACACCAGACCAGACCTCTTTTTTAGCCAAGGCCTCCACTAGCCATTTCTCTGTCTTACACTCCCTGGTTTCCCACTTTTCTCAACAAAATGACATATAAAGCAGCCTGACTTTGCACTACAAAATTCCTTAGAGTTACTTCTCTTTTCCTTAACTACCTTGCTTTACCAGAGAACCATTATGGGTCTTAAGTTATAAGAAAACTGACTACAAAGGATTCAGCATAGAGAGTCTTATTGTTGGAAACTTTGGGTCACTACCATTGGGTTAGGTTTACGGGCACAAGATGGATTCACAGAAGTCAAAAGCAGAGTATAGCAGAAGAGATTCCACTCAGACATTGATGCAGTCTTTTAAATGCAGAACATCAAATTATAAAACTGTAAGTGTGAGTGTGTCTGTGTCTGAGAAAGAGAGAGCAAGGAGGGTGGGAGGGAGCAAAGGGAGGGAGGGCGATGAGAATTCGACTGGGGCTCAGGTGCTGTCAGGAAGAAACATGTTTAATGCGGTTGGTTTCCCACTAGGCCCACCCTAATTGTTCTCCTTGGCTGCTGATAAAGTGTGTGTGTGTGTGTGTGTGTGTGTGTGTGTGTGTGCATGTGCATGTGCATGCACACACCTATCACTAGCCTTCTTCAGATAAACCAAAGCCACAGGTGCTGAGTCAGTTCTCTCTGCAATTGCTCAGAATGTTTCTTGTGCAGCTATTTTGCAATCAGCATTAATTAGGGATTACATTATCTGTCCTGCAGACAGATGGACATTGAGATGTGCCCAAATCAGAGCAGTAGAATATTTACAAAGTGCCGTGGTAATCATTCAGGAGGAACACTACAGCTTCCTAACTTTCTTATAGAAGTAACTTACCTGAGAAGGAAATAGGCGTATTTATTTTAAGCCCTGGTATTTTGTTTTACTGGCTCAGCTTCTCCCTTACTGACTCCTTAATGTGTGTGCTGCTGAATCTAACCAGATTTTATAAGCACTATTGATTTTTTCTTTCATGTCTTCTAGTCATCTTTAATCAGAATATTCTGTCACTGCAGAATCTTCCATGGGAAGATTTTATTTGACATAAAAGCTATTAATGCCTAGCGTTAAACACTTTACCCAGTTCTCATGTTCTGATGAGCCCTCTGATGTGGTATACTGTTTACAATTCTCAAAAGCATGTTTTCCCATGGAAAACATGGATTTCACTCCACCATTGATACTTGTTTTTCTTTTTATAATTTTTTATAGGTTGGTATTATCTGGAAATGTAGTGTCAGGTGGCAACAATGTATCACTTAACAAAGGAGAGAAGATAAGAATGTTGCCATTTATTAAAAGACTAAAAGAAAGTGTGTGGCTACTTAGGTGTGTATAGACACTTATAAAATAGAGGGAAAAGTACAGTCTCTGAGATGTGTCATTTCCCTGAAGTTATGAGAACTTGATGATGTATACATATATTTCTGATGAATTAATCTTTACCAACAATCATTGTAAAACATAATCATACAAATATTTTGAAGAATCATGTATGTCTGCCAAATGTTTATGCTATTGGTATAATTTAGGGATGTCCTATCCACATCTTTAGTCACACCAGTGTTTAGACCCTCCTGTTTGGACAAAGATGATTCTTGGGAGATGAGGGCAGCCATGAATTGCCATCATCCAAAATTCACATGCATGCTGCTTAATAGAGGGTGTCTGGATGGGAAACCACAAGTATTCATTACTATCAATTCTTTGCATTTTTTTCACTTACTGTCTATATTAAGTTCATGCCTGGTGAACACAACTTGTTTACGATTTTGGCTGGCCATACTTGGGAGAAAGCCTATAAGAAAAGGGTTAGTGGAATAAACCATTGTGTCTGCTGCTGAACATTCTTAGGTGAAATGTGTTTATCTGACACATTTGTCTGTGTTGGTAGCTCAGACACTGTCAGCCTTTGGGTAGTGGTGCTAGCTAAGTGTGTGGATGGGAAAGGCAAGCCCACACTTGGAATATATGCTGCTTCTGGCCAATGATGAATGGCTGCTACTACCAGAGGTTAAGAAGTCCCATAACGTCAACTTGCTGAAGGTGGCTGTTTGGTTTTCTTGAGGAGGAGTAGTCTTCTGAAGTCTTAGTTTTGTTTCCGTTTGTTGTTGGGCAAGGCGTTCAGATGGGCAGGAGCTAATACTAACATTAGTGAGAGACATATCCTGTTGTCTGACTTATGAATATCCTCTCTCTCTCTCTGCAACCACAGAGCTCTTTATGAGTCCATTATGCAAGAAACGCTGATAGTGGGTGGTGGTGGATTAGTCACTAAGTCATATCTGACTCTTTGTGATCCCATGGACTGTAGCCCACCAGGCTCCTCTGTCCATGGAATTCTCCAGGCAAGATTACTGGAGTGGATAGCCATTTCCTTCTCCAGGGGATCTTCCTGACCCAGTGATCAAACCTGGGTCCCCTGCATTACAGGTAGATTCTTTACCAAATGAGTATGAAGGATAGTGGGTGATGAAGGACAAAGGTTAGAAGACTAGCTGAGTCATCCTGTTTGATGGATACTTTAATGCCTCTTCTATAGTAGGTGCTGTCCGCTCAGCATTAATGTGTGATTCAAAGATGCTCATACTTTGTGCTCACTTTCAAAGATCCATTCACCTGCTAGTCCCCCAGACCTCCTTGTTTTCTAGTCTAGTTTTTTTTGTAAGTCATTTACCAAACAGACCAACGAAGATCTGTCTAGTCAAGGCTATGGTTTCTCCAGTAGTCATGTATGGATGTGAGAGCTGGACTATAAAGAGGCCTGAGCACAGAAGAATTGATGCTTTTGAACTGTGGTGTTGGAGAAGACTCTTGAGAGTCCCTTGGACTGCAAGGAGACCCAACCAGTCCATCCTAAAGGAGATCAGTCTTGAATATTCTTTGGAAGGACTGATGTTGAAGGTGAAACTCCACTACTTTGGCCACCTGATTTGAAGAGCTGACTCATTGGAAAAGACCCTGATGCTGGGAAAGATTGAAGGAGAGGGGAGAGGGGGACGACAGAGGATGAGATGGTTGGATGGCATCACCAATTCAACAGACATGAGTTTGAGTAAACTCTGGGAGTTGGTGCTGGGACAGGGAGGCCTGGTGTGCTGCACTCCATGGGGTCACAAAGAGTCAGACATGACTGAGCGACTGAACTGAACTGAACTGACTGACCAAACAGATAAGCTATTTCTGCTGCCTCATGAGTCCATGTATAATTTTAATCTTTGTCTACTCTCTATATTCCAAGTGTATCATCCCTTGTAGTGTCCAAAGCTCTGCCCAGTGGGAAGCTTTTCTCTTGATATTTTTTCAGTGCTCTTCCTGAGGACGTGATACAGTGACAGTTCATTTTTTTTGCTTGCATTCACTTGCTAATCGACTCATCTGTGATTCAAGCTTTGTGTATTTCCTCTCCCATCATTTAGTCATAAAAAATGCTATGTGGTCAAAGTGGGAGCTGAGGAAAAGGCCCCAGAGAAACATGGGCTATGAGTAATCTGCTCATGCACCTTATATGTGCCCTTTGGATCAGCTTGTGCCTGATTCTGGATATGCCACACCTATGACATAATGGATTGCTCCTGAAACTGCCCCAAATTGTGATATGGTGGATCTGAAAGTATCCAGTTCATGATAAGTAGTTCTGACCATAAAGACACTTAATTCTCAAGGTCAGTCATGCAGTTTCTAAAAGGACCCAGTAGCAGCATTCCAAGAACTATTTTTTTGAATCATATATAGTGGTTTTTTTTTTTTAACTACATGTGGCATGACTTTGCTTCCAAATCATAGGCATTTCTATTGTAACTAGCCTATTGGGCCTGCCAAAGTTTCCATACATCTTTCTCTACCACTGATCTGTCTAGTCTTATGGAATCTGCTGAGTCACAGAAATCAAATGTCAGCACTTCTAGAAACCACAACCTGAATTGTTTTAGAGAATTTCTCTTTGGGGGGCTCAATCAAGCTAACAGCTTTCAAACCAAACATGGTAAATCAGTAGTTTCAGTATTCTTAAATGCAAAGTAGCCCACAAAACCCAAAGAACCCCATCAAGGGTTGGGTTTCATTCTTCGTGGTAGGAAATGTGAGACATTTCCCCACTTTCTGGATTACATGTATCTTTCCAAGGCATTCATAGCATTTGCTTTTTTGATCATCAGTTTCAATTAATACAATATTAATTTCCAAAAAGTATCCAGACAGTTGAAAGCAGAATATGCCATCTCAAAATACACCCCTTCATCACGGGATTATTTTGACCTGAAGGCAATTGAGAAGAGGCAAATATAAGAAAAGCTCTCTGCCATTCCAGTACTTGCCTAAAAGCAGGGCATAAATTTATAAAGGTATCCCCTTCCCCTTTATCAAGAAAAACAGAAGTTAGTCACCAGAGGAAATGTTAGGCCTCCACCACCAGGGGTGGTACGTAGGACTCTCCAAAATATGCAACTAGCCTTTAGTACACATTCATTCCCCACACATTTGCCTTCCCAAAGCATGCTGGCCCTAGAAACTCAGTCCTTTACCCTTGTCCTGTCACTTGTCTAAAATAAAAAAAAAAACAAAACAAAACACAAAGCTATTGCCGTTTTGTTAAGATCCCGTATAAACGCAAGTTTTAACCACTTGTTAGATGAGTAACCTTTGAGTTACTCATCTCTCTTTCTTCCACAGTCCAGGTCCCATCAATCTATCAAATGACAGAGAACATGAGAAAATAACATGAGGGTATGATAGTATATAGCCCACATGAATGTACACTGCTCTCATTTTATTTTTTGTGGTTATGGTGTGCTGGTTCAGTATCTACATACTGGAGGCTGTGTTAATTTTCTCTAATAAAGATATCACATTTGGTACAGTGGAACCAACAGATTTTGTAGGGGCCAGACTGATAAATGAAATGAAAATATGGTGGGGCATATCACTCCTGTATGTTTTAAGTCTTTGAGTGTAGCATTGATTTTGTTATTGTGCTGTGACGTGATAATTGTTTTTGTTACTCTAATTTCTGAGTAGGAAGGGACAGTTTCAGGGACTATGACTTGGCTTTCCTACTACTAACCACTCTTGTAGGTTAAAGAGACAATGAGAAGTTTCTGCCAACTGCTAAATATATTTATTTGATTTATACATTTGGAGATCAGGGAAATGACAATCAAGTGGGTTCATACAGACAGCATCCCCCCTATAAGATGAACCTGGGTCAAAATTCTGTTGATTACCTTTATTATCTGAACCTCTTCTACCCCTGATTTAATGGAGAGAGTGCCAAGATAGAACCTTTTATCTCATGGTGTTAGATTGAATTTGAACCGTATATCTACCAGGCCTTGAAAGAGCTGAATATTCCCCTTTTCTAAGTAGGCTATTACCCAAGTAAATGGCTATCAGATACAAGGAAATGGGAAAATAACCTATGTTCTTGGAATTGAAGGATTAATATTTTTTAAATATTTGTTCTACCCAAAGCAATCTACAGATTTAATGCAATCCCTATCAAAAAACCCATGATATTTTTTCACAAAAGTAGAGCAAATAAGCCTATATTTTATGTGGACCCACAAAAGTCTCAAATTTCCAATCCTGAAAAAAAAGGAAGAAAGTTGGAGGTATCATGCTCCTTGACTATACTGCAAAGCCACAATAATCAAAACAGTTTGATTCTGGCACGAAAACAGATACATAGATTAATGGAAGAGAATAGAAGACTCAGAGAGAAACCCATGCATTTATGGTCAATTACTCTACAACAAAGGTGGCAAGAGAATACAATGGAGAAAAATAATCTCTTCAATAAGTGGTGCTGTGAAACCAGGGCAGTTCTGTTCAGTTCAGTCACTCAGTCATGTCCGACTTTTTGCGACCCCATGAACTGCAGCATGCCAGGCCTACCTGTCCATCACCAACTCCCGGAGTCTACCCAAACCCATGTCCATCGAGTCAGTGATGCCATCCTACCATCTCATCCTCTGTCGTCCCCTTCTCCTGCCCTCAATCTTTCCCAGCATCAGGGTCTTTTCCAATGAGTCAACTCTTCACATCAGGTGGCCAAAGTATTGCAGTTTCAGCTTCAACATCAGTCCTTCCATAGGACTGATCTCCTTTAGGATGGACTGGTTGGATCTCCTTGCAGTCCAAGGGACTCTCAAGAGTTTTCTCCAACACCACAGTTCAAAAGCATCAATTCTTTGGTGTTCAGCTTTCTTTATAGTCCAACTCTCACATCCATACATGACTACTGGAAAAACCATAGCCTTGACTAGATGGACCTTTGTTGGCAAAGTAATGTCTCTGCTTTTTAATATGCTGTCTATGTTGGTCATAACTTTCAGGACAGCTGAAACAGGACAGCTACATGTAAAATAATGTGATTAGAACCTTTCCTCACATCATACATAAAAATAAACTCGAAATAGATTAACAACCTAAATATAAGACCTGAAACCATAAAACTCCTAGAAGAGAACTCAAACAGAACATTCTCTGACATAAATTGTAGCAATGTATTTTTTTTGGATCTGTTTCCTGAGGCATATAAATAAAAGCAAAAATAAACCTAATTAAACTCAAAAACTTTTGCACAGCAGAGGAAACTACTGACAAAATGAAAAGGCAACCTACTGAGTGGGAGAAAATATTTGCAAGTGATGAGATAGGTAGGGGTTAATATCCAAAATATAGAACAGCTCCTATAACTCAATATCAAAAACTAAGCAATTTGATTAAGAACATGGGCTGAAGACCTGGATAGACATTTTTTCCAAAGAAGACATGCAAGCTGCCAACAGAAACATGCTTATATGCTCAATATTGCTAATCATCAGAGAAATGCAAATCAAAATCACAGTGAAATATCATGTCACACCTATCAGAATGGCTAGTATCAAAAAGGTCACACATGACAAATGTTGGTGAGATATAGAGAAAAAGGAACACATGCACACTGTTTCTGGGAATGCAAACTGGTGATGCCTCTATGGAAAACAGTATGAAAGTTCCTCAAACACTAAAAACAGAATTGTCTTATGATGCAGCAATTCTACTCCTGGGTATATATCCAAAGAAAGTAAAAAAATGGAACAATGGAGCAGGTGACTTCCACCACCTTTTTCCCTGCTCCTTGATGCCAGTAGCTTGTGAGTGGCATCCATCATGGCAAGAAAATAATAGGTTGCCATGGAAACAGTTGTGCAGCGGTAACCCGAGCCCACAAGGGACAATTTGGATTCAAGTTGTAAAATTGGTTGTAATCAACCATAGAAAAATGTTTGTATCTGGGAAGCAGTCATCACTTTTTCTGCATCAGATAACTCATAGTGGTGAGAAACTCTCTGAAAAATATGGGAAGGCCTTTTGTCGTGCCTCAAACCTTGCTCAACATAGGAGAGTTCATACTGGAGCAGACAGCCAGGACCCCAAGATGGAGTCAGTTTTACCTCTGAAAGAGAAGAAAACTCCTGGATGTCAAATTAAGAGAGCTGCCAATCTGGGTACTAATGCAGGATTTCATCCCTAAAGGCATTGGTAGAGTGTTTCAAAAAGGCTATTACCAGTATTACAAGTATCTCAGCATGAAAAAAGGGAATGTCGCTGGGCTTTCTATGGTGCTGGCAGCTTATGTACTTTTCAACCGTTGCCATTCTTACAAGGAACTTAAACAGGAGCAACCAAGCAAGTAGCACAGAAGTGGGCACGCTCTGCATTCCTGAACAGGAACTTTGCCAGACACTCCTGAGTCCTTTCATACCCTAATGGAGAATTAACATCCAATAAAAGATGACTGGTTTAAAAAAAATCTCTTATAGCAAATTTCAAGTCAAGTATTACTAAATATAATCATCAATTCTGTATAATTACATCCCCATGAGTTATCTATTTTATAACTGGAAATTTGTAGCTTTTGAAGACCTTCATCCTTTTCACCCTTCTTGCAAAATTTATGAACTCCTTATTGCAAAATTCAGACTTAAATGGAAGAAATAGAGAAAACCACTAGGCCAATCAGGTATGACCTAAATCAAATCCCTTATGATTATACAGTGGAAGTGACAAATAGATTCAAGGGATTAGATCTGGTAGACAGAGTGCCTGAAGAAGTATGGGGTGGGGGTGGGGGTGGGGTTGCAACATTGTATAGGAGGCAGTGATCAAAGCCATTCCTAAGAAAAAGAAATGCAAAAAGGCAAAATGGTTATCTGAGGAGGCCTACTCATATGTAATAACTGAGAAAAGATGTGAAAGGCAAAGGAGAAAAGGAAAGATATATCCTTTTATAACTCTGAATGAGGAGTTCCAAAGAATAGCAAGGAGAGATAAGAAAGTGATCCTGAGAAAGTGATCAATCACTTGCATTGATCCTAAGTGATCATTGCAAATATAGAGGAAAATAGTAGAGTGGGAAAGATTAGAGATCTCTTCAAGAAAATTAGACATAACAAGGCACCATTTCATGCAAAGATGGGCACAATAAAGGACAGAAATGGTATGGACCTAACAGAAGCAGAAGATATTAAAAAGAGGCGGCAAGAATACATAAAAGACCTATACAAAAGAGGTCATAATGACCCAGGTAACCATGACAGAATGGTCTTCATCTCTCTCTCCTGTACAATGTCACAAACCTCTGTCCATAGTTCATCAGGCACTCTGTCTATCAGATCTCGTCCCTTAAATCTATTTCTCACTTCCACTGTAAGGGATTTAATTTAGGTCATACCTGAATGGTCTAGTGATTTTCCCTACTTTGTTCAATTTAAGTCTGAATTTGGCAACAAGGAGTTTTTGATCTGAGCCACAATCAGCTCCCAGTCTTGTTTTCTTTTTTCACTGACTGTATAGAGCTTCTCCATCTTTGGCTAAAATGATTATAATCAATCTGATTTCAGTGTTGACCATCAGGTGATGTCCATGTGTAGAGTCTTCTCTTGTGTTGTTGGAAGAGTGTGTTTGCTATGTCCATTGTGTTCTCTTGGCAAAATTCTGATAGCCTTTGCCCTGCTTCATTCTGTACTCCAAGGCCAAATTTGCCTGTTACTCCAGGTAAATTCTTGACTTTATATTTTTGTATTCCAGTCCTCTATAATGAAAACGGCATCTTTTTTTTTTTTTATACTTCAATAAAGTTTTTTATTTTTTACTTTATTTTTTAATTTTTTTTATTAGTTGGAGGCTAATTATTTCACAACATTTCAGTGGGTTTTGTCATACATTGACATGAATCAGCCATAGAGTTACACGCATTCCCCATCCCGATCCCCCCTCCCACCTCCCTCTCCACCCGATTCCTCTGGGTCCTCCCAGCCCACCAGGCCCGAGCACTTGTCTCATGCATCCAACCTGGGCTAGTGATCTGTTTCACCACAGATAATATACATGCTGTTCTTTCAAAACATCCCACCCTCACATTCTCCCACAGAGTTCAAAAATCTGTTCTGTACTTCTGTGTCTCTTTTTCTGTTTTGCATATTGGGTTATCATTACCATCTTTCTAAATTCCATATATATGTGTTAGTAAGCTGTAATGTTCTTTATCTTTCTGGCTTACTTCACTCTGTATAATGGGCTCCAGTTTCATCCATCTCATTAGAACTGATTCAAATGAATTCTTTTTAACGGCTGAGTAATATTCCATGGTGTATATGTACCACAGATTCCTTATCCATTCATCTGCTGATGGGCATCTAGGCTGCTTCCATGTCCTGGCTATTATAAAGAGTGCTGTGATGAACATTGGGGTGCACGTGTCTCTTTCAGATCTGGTTTCCTCGGTGTGTAAGGGCATCTTTTTTGAGTGTTAGTTCTAGAAGGTCTTGTAGGTCTTCATAGAACCATTCAACTTCAGCTTCTTCAGCATTACTGGTCGGGGAATAGATTTGGATTACCGTGATATTGAATGGTTTGCCTTGGAAATGAACAGAGATCATTCTATCATTTTTGAGACTGCATCCAAGTACTGCATTTCATACTCTTTTGTTGACTATGATGGCTACTCCATTTCTTCTAAGGAATTCTTGCCCACAGTACTAGATATAATGGTCATCTGAGTTAAATTCACCCATTCCAGTCCATTTTAGTCGCTGATTCCTAGAATGTCAACGTTCACTCTTGCCATCTCCTGTTTGACCACTTCCAATCTGCCTTGATTCATGGACCTAACATTCCAGGTTCCTATGCACTATTGCTCTTTACAGCATTGGACCTTGCTTCCATCACCAGTCCCATCCACAACTGGGTGTTGTTTTTGCTTTGGCTCCATCTCTTCATTCGGAGAAGGCAATGGCACCCCACTCCAGTACTCTTGCCTGGAAAATCCATGGAAAGAGGAGCCTGGTAGGCTGCAGTCCATGAGGTCGCTAAGAGTCAGACATGACTGAGCGACTTCACTTTCACTTTTCACTCTCATGCATTGGAGAAGGAAATGGCAACCCACTCCAGTGTTCTTGCCTGGAGAATCCCAGGGATGGTGAAGCCTGACAAGCTGCCGTCTATGGGGTCGCCCAGAGTTGGACACGACTGAAGCAACTTAGCAGCAGCAGCAGCAGCAGCATCTCTTCATTCTTTCTGGAGTTATTTCTCCACTGATCTCTAGTAGCATATTGGGCACCTACCAACCTGGGGAGTTCTTCTTTCGGTGTCCTATCTTTTTGCCTTTTCATACTGTTCATGGGGTTCTCAAGGCAATAATACTGAAGTGGTTTGCCATTCCCTTCTCCAGGGGACCACATTTTGTCAGAACTCTCCCCCATGACCCGTCTGTCTTGGGTGGTCCTACACGGCATGGCTCATAGTTTCATTGAGTTAGACAAGGCTGTGGTCCATGTGATCAGATTGGTTAGTTTTCTGTGATTGTGGTTTTCAGTCTGTCTGCCCTCTGATGGGGAAGGTAAGGGACTTATAGAAGCTTCCTGATGAGAGAAACTGACTGAGGGGAAACTAGGTCTTGTTCTGATTGGGGGGAGGGATGCATGCTCAGTAAATCTTTAATCCAAATTTCTGTTGATGGGTGGAGCTGTATTTCCTCCCTGCTCTTTACCTGAGGCCACACTATGGTGGAGGCAATGAAGATAATGGCAACCTCCTTCAAAAGGTCCCATGCATGTACTGCTACAGTCAGTGCCCCCGACTCTGCAGCAGGCCACCACTGACCCAGACTTCCGCTGGAGACTCCTGGACACTCCCGGGCAAATCTGGGTCAGTCTCTTGTGGGTTCACTGCTCCTTCCTCCTGGGTCCTGGTGCACAAGATTCTGTTTGTGCCCTCCAAGAGTCTTTTTCCATATATATGCCTAATATGATGATGTAGCTAATATTAATTTTGGGCATTTGGGGTACTAGAATTTGATATGATTACCCCACCCCACCCCAATTTTTGCAACATTTTGCTATCTAGCTTGAATTCTTTAGAAAAGCATTTAGCAATTTTATGAAGAAGATAAAATCATTTCCTCCCCCCAAATTAACAGCACTTTTTTCATAGTGTTTGTGAGCATTGAATAAAATAACCAGGAAGGCACCTGGCATAGTGTGGCTCCCAGATCCCTGCCCTGTTATAACATGTCTTGTCCCTGCTTCTCCTACCTGGAAGCCCCATTCCTCTCCCTTTGGCAAACTTCTATTCATCCTTCAAAACCGACTCCAATGTGAAAAATTTTTTGACACATATGTCCCATTAATGAGATCCTCTACTCTGGACACATTGTACAGGAGACAGGGATCAAGACCATCCCCAAGAAAAAGAAATGCAAAAAAGCAAAATGGCTGTCTGAGGAGGCCTTACAAATAACTGTGAAAAGAAGAGAAGCAAAAAACATAGGAGAAAAGAAAAGATATACCCATTTGAATGCAGAGTTCCAGAGAATAGCAAGGAGAGACAAGAAAGCCTTCCTCAGTGATCAGTGCAAAGAAATAGAGGAAAACAATAGAATGTGAAAGACTAGAGATCTCTTCAAGAAAATTAGTGATACCAAGGGAACATTTCATGCAAAGATGGGCTCAATAAAGGACAGGTATGGACCTAACAGATGCAGAATATATTAAGAAGAGGTAGCAAGCATACACAGAAGAACTGTACAAAAAAGTTCTTCATGATGCAGATAATCACGATGGTGTGATCATTCACCTAGAGCCAGACATCCTGGAATGGGAAGTCAAGTGGGCCTAGGGGAAGCATCACTATGAACAAAGCTAGTGGAGGTGATGGAATTCCAGTTGAGCTATTTCAAATCCTGAAAGACGATGCTGTGAAAGTGTTGCACTCAATATGCCAGCAAATTTGGAAAACTCAGCAGTGGCCACAGGACTGAAAAAGGTGTTTTAATTCTAATCCCAAAGAAAGGCAATGCCAGAGAATGCTCAAACTACCACACAATTGCACTCATCTCACACACTAACAAAGTAATGCTCAAAATTCTCCAAGCTAGGCTTCAACAGTACATGAACCATGAGCTTCCTGATGTTCAAGCTGGATTTAGAAAAGGTAGAGGAACCAGAGATCAAATTGCCAACATTCACTAGATCATTGGAAAAGCAAGAGAGTTCCATAAAAATATCTATTTCTTCTTTATTGACTATGCCAAAGCCTTTGACTGTGTAGATCACAATAAACTGTGGAAAGTTTTGAAAAAATGGGAAAACCAGACCACCTTCCCTACCTCCTGAGAAACTTGTTTGAAGGTCAAGAAGCAACAGTTAGAACCAGATATGGAACAATGGACTGGGTCAAAAATCAGAAAGGAGTGCATCAAGGCTGTATATTGTCACCCTGCTTATTTAACTTATATGAAGAATACAGCATGCAAAATGCCAGGCTGGATGAAGCACAAGCTGGAATCAAGATTGCAGGTAGATATATCAATAACCTCAGATATGCAGATGACACCACCCTTACGGCAGAAGGTGAAGAGGGACTAAAGAGCCTCTTGAAGGTGAAAGAGGAAAGTGAAAAAGCTGGCTTAAAGCTCAACATTCAGAAAACTGAGATCATGGCATCTGGTCCCATCACTTCATGACAGATAGGGGAAACAATGCAAACAGTGGCAGACTTGGCTCCAAAGTCACTGCAGATGGTGATTGCAGCCATGAAATTAAAAGACACTTGCTTCTTGGAAGCAAAGCTATGACATACCTGGACAGCATGTTAAAAAGCAGAGACACTTCTTTGCTGACAAAAGTCCATCTAGTTAAAGCTATGGTTTTTCTAGTAGTCATGTATGGATGTGAGAGTTGGACCATCATGAAGGCCGAGTGCCAAAGAATCAATGATTTTGAACTGTGGTGTTGGAGAAGACTCTTGAGAGTCCCTCATACTGTAAGGAGATCAAATCAGTCAATCATAAAGGAAATCAATCCCAAATATTCATTGGAAGGACTGATGCTGCTGAAGCTGACACTCCAATACTTTGGTCACCTATTATGAAGAACTGACTCATTAGAAAAGACCCTGATGCTGGGAAAGGTTGAAGGTGGGAGGAGAAGGGGACAACAGAGGAAAACATGGTCAAATGGCATACATGTGTGCCAAACACGTGTACCACTGACTCAATGAACATAAGTTTGAGCAAGCCCCAGGAGATGGTGAAGGACAGGGAAGCCTGGCTTGCTGCAGTCCATGGGGTCACAAGATCGGACACCAGTGAGCAACTGAAAAACAACAAGTCCTTTACACCCACTGCCTCTGGTAACCATGAATCTGTTCTCTGTCTTGGGGATTTTTTTTTTTTTTTTTTTTTTTTTGGATTTCACTTATAAGTGAGATCATATAGTACTGGTGTTTGTCTTTCTCTGTCTGACTTGACTTAGTCTAATGCTCTCAAGACCATCCATGTTGTCACAAATGGCAGGATTTCCTTATTTATATGATTTAATAATATTCTATTCTGTATGTTTGCCACATTTTTTGAAAATTCATTCATCTCTTGATAAATTCTTGTCCTGTCCATGTCTTGGCTTTTGTAAATAAGTCTGCGTTGAACACTGGGGGGCAGTTATGTTTTCAAGATAGTTACTTTGTTTCCTTTGGGCAAACACCAAAAAGTAAAACTAGAAACTTCTATGGTTGTTCTAGTTTTATTTTCTTGAAGAACCTCCATGCTGTTTTCCATAGTAGATTTACTAATTTGCATTCCTTCCAGTAGTACATAAGGGTTCCCTCTTCTCCATGTCCTTGGAAAAACTTGTTATTTCTTGTCTTTTTGGTAATAGCCTTTCTTACAGGTGTGAGGTAATAATTTAGTGTAGTTATGATTTGCATTTCCCTGATGATTAATGATATCACACTTTCTTGTACCTGTTGACTATTTGTATGTCTTCTTTGGAAAAATGTCTATGCAGAGCCTTGCCCCATTTTAAAAATTGAGTTGTTTGCTTTTATATTAAGTTGTATATGAGTTTTTTCAAAAATATGTTGTGGATTGTAATTCAATTATACTCCAATATGGGCTTCCCAGATGGCGTGGTGGTAAAAAATCTACCTGCCAGGGCAGGAGACGCAAGAGACATGGGTTCAATCCCTGGGTCAGAAAAATCCCCTGGAGGAGGAAATGGCAACCCACTCCAGTATTCTTGCCTGGGAAATTCCATGGACAGAGGAGTATGGTGAGCTACAGTCCATGGGGCTGCAAAGAGCTGGACATGACTGAGCGACTGCACACATAACCCCAATGTTCATACTTACAGCATGAATTACTTATAATAGTTATTTACAGCCACTAAGATATGGCAGCAATCCAAATGTCCATCAACAGAGAACTGCTTAATTCTTCATCCTTACTTATTTTTATAGAGGAAAAGAATGAACAGGTTAGGCAAGGCATGGTATGCATTCAGGAGAGCGTAAGTCAAGACTTAGGTTAAATTGCCTAGTGATCTAATTCCTATAATTAGGTTCTTTTAAGGTTAGAGGGGAACAGAGATGAGCAAAGCAGGAAAGAGGCAAAAGAACTACTTTCAAGTAGAAAGTACACAGTGAACGACTGGTAAGTACCCTGAAAACTCAGAGAACCTTCCTCTAGAGAAGACACAGCTGATATAGGGAAGCCAAAAAAAGCAACAGCTGACCTTGACAAGGTATCTGAACTAAAGTTAGATTGAAGTGGGTTCCTCTGTATAGCTTCTCTTTTAGCCTTATAATCTTATAAGATTATATTATGTTTACATAATAGTTATATAATACTTACGTAGTATAATGTCAAAATTTAAGTACTGAATTTTAGTGCCCAGATCTGATTGGGATAAGCCTTTAGAAAATGTTGTAGCCTCTAGCTATGTAATTCTTCTCAACCAATCTTTCACAAAGCCAGACACTTCAGACCCTAATTAAATTATTTGCTATGGTCCTGAAGCTGATTGGAGTAATTCTAGCCTCATTGGCTAAACACTGAGTCCATTGGTAGGCATAGAGACATAAATGAGACATGTTCTGATGGTTAGTTCATTGTTTAAAATGGGGAAGATACACAGATAGCAAGTAAAAATATAGGAAACCGCAAGTTGCTCTCATGCAGAGGTATGTTCACTCCCCTGGCAGAATGAATAAAAGACGCATCACCGGGAAAAAGAGAGCAGGAGAGATGAACTGAGGTGAGGTCTTCAGGGATGCTTCATGGAGAAGATGGCATTTGAAGTATATCCTGAAAAAGAAATGGCTTTTTTTGTTGTTGTTAATATCTCCAAAATCACTGCAGATGGTGATTGCAGCCATGAAATTAAAAGACACTTCCTCCTTGGAAGGAAAGTTATGACCAACCTAGACAGCATATTAAAAAGCAGAGACATTACTTTGTCAACAAAGGTCCATCTAGTCAAGGCTATGGTTTTCCCAGTGGTCACGTATGGATATGAGAGTTGGACTGTGAAGAAAGCTGAGCACCGAAAAATTGATGTTTTTGAACTGTAGTGTTGGAGAAGACTCTTGAGAGTCCTTTGGACTGCAAGGAGATCCAACCAGTCCATCCTAAAGGAGATCAGTCCTGAATGTTCATTGGAAGGACTGATGCTGAAGCTGAAACTCCAATACTTTGGCCACCTGATGCGAAGAGTTGACTCATTGGAAAAGACCCTGATGCTGGGAGGGATTGAGGGCAGGAGGAGAAGGGGACGACAGAGGATGAGATGGCTGGAAGGCATCACCGACTCAATGGACATGGGTTTGGGTGGACTCCGGGGAGGCCTGGCATGCTGCGATTCATGGGGTTGCAAAGAGTCAGACACGACTGAGCGACTGAACTGACCTGATCTTTAATTTTCTTTCTGAGTTAAAGAAGGGAATATGGATAGAGGGAGCTATTAAAATAAATGTATGGAGATATGGAAGGCTATGCTGGGTGTGGGGGCACCAGAGCAAGCCCATCGGTGTGTGGGTGAAGGCAGCAGATGGGTGTGTAAAACACAGGGGATGCCATTCTAAGCATTTGGACTTTATCTGAGAAATAAAAAGGTAGGCACTGATGACTCAAGAGAGGAGTGTAATGGGGTGAGATTCTTGGCCTGTGGAGAAGGGAGTCTAAACTCTAGGGGGAATGAGCAGAGTCAGGGAGGTCAGATCCAAGCTTATCCCAGTAATCCCAGTAAGAGATGGTAGAGATCTACAGTGAGACAGGGGACATTGTGAAGTTCAATCAGTAATATATGGATACTGACTTCACATGAGGATAAGGGAGACAAAAAGGTCAAAGCACACTGAAGGATTTCACATGGTCATGGTGGCATTAAATAAAATAGGAAAAAAATAAGTTTGGGAAGAAGCAACTAAAGTTGATAAGACACATACAGGCTAAAAATGTATAGGCTCTGAAGTTTTTTTTTTCCCTTCATTTTCTCATATCATCTATGGACTGGTTGTTTCCCTCTATATTACTATGTTGACCAGAATGGAAATTAAAAGAGAATAGCAAGTGAACAAGTGATAAATGCACCTAGGCCTCATCCTCTACAGTGCTCTACTCAGATAGATGTCCTGGATGGAGATGGGGGTATCTACTTTAAAGAAATGTCTGGGCAGCCCGTGATGGGAATCTAATACATGAAAAGACCTAACATGATCTAGGATATGGCATCCATTTCTTGGAGCTGGCAAGCTGACTTTATTATGGATGGCTGTAGGTTACCAGGGGAGACAGTGACAGATCATTTTGTAGGGCCCAGGGAGAGTCAGATCCATCTGCCTAGGAAAGCAAATAAATTCCAGTTAGGAACTGAGGTTAAAAAAAAAATTTACAAGGTACAGTGATGCATGTGCCCCTCTCTGGGTGGATTGTGATGGCTGGCCACAGGAGGTTACCCTCACTGGTTCACACATCCTGCCAGCTCCTGTGCTCATGTTACAGGACATTTTCCCTTTTCCCTTTCCATGGTCTAGTTTAGCCAGAAAAATGGACGGCAGGCTGGGGGAGGATAAAAAATAAACAGGAGAGGGAAAGGACCTCTCTCTCTGAGCAATCTTATAAAACAAAGCATAAATCTTTAACTGCCTGACCTTTCAGCTCACATGGTTTTTGGTGCAGGAGGGATAAATCAGGGCTCATCGGGAGGCCTGGGGGAGGGTGGCTTTCTACCTTCCAACAGGAAGCAACCTATTTGTGGAAAGCACAGATATGTGTCATTGTTTTTAATAGGAACTCAATTGATTTCCTAGAAATTGAAATGTTCCCTTGGTTGGGAAATGAAATTTCTACTTGGCTGTTCCACCTTTGGCTGCCCCTTGGTGGAAAGTCTTATTGCATATTGCTAGTATTAGCAACAAAAGGTCAAGTGAAAGATCGTAGGGTCAGACTTCCTTGTAACAGGAGACCATGTCCTAAATGCAAATAAAACCAGCAAAGGTTGAGGGTTGGGGAGATGCAACTCCTACAATATAGTGAAGAATTCTTTTTTAACTCTTTGGTTGCTGATTTCATTTCCTGCGTCGTGTTGCTCTCATGCCATCATTGTTGTTCAGTCGCTCAATAGTCTGACTCTTTGCAACCCCATGAACTGCAGCACGCCAGGCTTCCCTTCCTTCACTATCTCCTGGAGTTTGCTCAGACTCATGTCCACTGAGTCAGTGATGCTATCTAACCATCTCATCCTCTGCCGCCCCCTTCTCCTGTTGCCCTCCATCTTTCCCAGCATCAGGGTCTTTTTCAGTGAGTCAGCTCTTCGCATCAGGTGGCCAAAGTTTTGGAGCTTCAACGTCAGTCCTTCCAGTGAATATTCAGTTTGATTTCTTTTAGGATTAGCTGGTTTGATCTGCTTTTGTGAGAGACAACGACGAGGCCCTGAATTCAGCAGCTCACCAGAAGGGCTTGGCACTCTTCTGTAACCAGTCCCTTTATTCGAGCAGCACAGTGATGGACAATTAAAAAAAAAAAAGTTTGGTTTTTCAATATCTGGAAAAAGATGACAATCGATCTTATTGAGTAACTGAAGTTGTCCTACTTAAGAGAAACTATTCTTTTTTTCGGGGCGGGGGATGAGATTGGATTAGTGGTGATAGAGGTGGCTAAAAATTAGAAGGCAGTAAATTAGAAGTTTGAAGACAGAATTGGAACTAAGCTTCATTGGTTAAGCCCACTATCAGAGTTCATAGAGCCAAAGGTGTGTTTTGATCATTTTCCTCCTCCCTCTCTCTCTTTTAATGACTAAGGCTGTTCAAATGTGAAAAAAGTAGATATGCCACGAGCTAGCACTTACAGAGGCACTTATTAATAAAACAAAATCTAGGAAATAATTTATTTTATTCCCACAAAGATAAAGTAGTATTCTCAGTCCCTCCCAGATCCCTTTTGTTGAAGTCTTTTCTTTGGCTGGAGCAGCCACCTGAAGAAGTAATGCTGTTTCTTGAGGGCCCACATGTCCCAAGAAAGAAAGTAAAGCTCCCCCTAGAGGCAAAATCCCCACCAGCAGAATATTCCTTAAGTTCAGGCTCTGAATGTCTGAAGGTATCTATCATTTGAAGAACAATGGTCTTTATCAAGGAAAACATGCTATCTTTTGCTATATTTTTCCTTAAATGATGTTCTGTTAGCAGCTTATTACCACATTAACTTTTCCCCAAGAATGTTCAGGCTGTGAAATCACAGAAAAAAGAAACATAGCTTAGGAGCTAGAGTAACATCTTCGGTCTTTTTAGTATTACGTTATCCAAACAGTCTCTCTTTATGTACTAATATTTACTATTTGTTTGTGTTTGTCCCATTTCTTAAGATTTGTTTATGGCCTAATGGGGACCCGGTGGACTGCACATTGTTGTTGTTTAGTTGCTCAATTGTATCTGACTCTTTGCGACCCCACGCCAGGCTTCCCTGTCCTTCACCATCTCCCAGAGTCTGCTCAAACTCATGTCCATCGAGCCAGTGATGCCATCCAGCAATCTCATCCTCTGTCGTCTCCTTCTCCTCCTGCCTTCAGTCTTTCCCAGCATCAAGGTCTTTTCCAATGAGTCAGCTCTTTGCATCAGGTGGCCAAAGTATTGGAGCTTCAGCATCCGATGAATATTCATGGTTGAATCCTTTAGGACTGACTGGTTTGATCTCCTTGCAGTCCAAGGGACTCTCAAGAGACTTCTCCAGCACCACAGTTCGAAGGCATCAATTCTTTGACCCTTAGCCTTTTTTATTGTCTGCAAATTAGAATATCATTTTTGATCTACAGTTGACTTTTTGTTGACTCAGTGTAATTCAGCCTTTGTGTATCAGTCTATATCTTAACTTGATGATAGTTGGCATAACTTTAAAAATTACTGTATATATATATATATATATATATATATATATATATATGTATATATTTATACACACACACACACTTCCCTGGTGGCTTAGACAGTAAAGAATCTGCCTGCAATGCTGGAGACCCAGGTTCGATCCCTGGGTTGGGGTGATCCCCTGGAGATGGAGAAGGAAATGGCAACCCACTCCAGTATTCTCGCCTGGAAAATCCCATGGACAGAGGAACCTCAAGGGCTACAGTACATGGTGTCCAGAAGAGTCTGACATGACTGAATATAATATACACACACACACACAAACATACATATATATATATATATAGAGAGAGAGAGAGAGAGAGAGAATGCATTTAAAATGATTCCAAAAAATTAAAAGAACAATAGCATGAAAACTCAGGAAGGGATGTACCTGGGAATGACAACCAAGTTTATATTTGCTTCTCATTAATATATGTATATTTTTAAAACAGCATTCAAATAAGTGAGTCTGGCCCTGGTTTTCAGAATAAATTTTATATTGAATGCATTTTATTTATGACCAGAATATAGCAGAAATCCACCAAAAAGTGGTTCAACTTTCTTTGTGTTATATGAAAGGTCAGAAGAGGACTTATTCTTTAAAAATGATTGATAAACCTCTTTTTGAGTTTATATCTTCATTAGTAAATCATATTTAAATTGTAGTAAAATAGTCTTGTGATTTTTTTTTTTTTTTTGAGAACTGTTAATAGTCTACAGACTGCCCTTGGCTAGAAGACATGTGTATCAGATATTTTATAGTCATCCATTTCTCCACCCAACCAATCCCAGCATGGAAGCTACTGCTACTTATTCAAAGCTCTTCAGTGTTGTCATACATGTGGTTGTTGGGTTTGTTTAAAATTTAGTTTCCTTACCCTGCAGGAACAGGATGGTATCTAAGTTACTAAGACAGGTACTCTGAAAATTGGGAAGAAGCAGTAAAACCAGATACCCTGATTCTCTCCCTAGACCATGAAAAATTCTTCTGCCCCATAAGT